>NC_142012.1:7791201-7983701 GCF_049901735.1 Notechis scutatus
CATGATAAGGATTGACTGGGAGGGGAGGGGCAAGTGGAGAGAGGCGGGGCCAGCCAGGGGCATGATTCACCAGTTCTCTGAACAGTGCAGAATTATAACAACCGGTTCTATAGAACCGGTGTGAACCGGTAGAATCCCACCCCTGCTTGAATCTGTTGGGGGCAGAGTGCAGTCTCCATTGTGTTTGTTAGGTTTTTCTCCACCGCAAAGGGCAGAATGGAAAACCGGGGGGGGGGGGGGGCTTTGGGCTCAATACAAGTCCCCCTTTTCATCAGGAGTTGAGAAGGATTAGCTCCCCCTGTTCCTTGTGGTTCTGGTGTGCCTTGCAGGGTCTGGTGTAAATGTTTGTGCCTGCTGGAAAGGACTCTCCCAGCCAGTCTATGGGAATTGGATAGTTACTTAGGAATTATGAGCTGTCCCCTTAAGGGAATGCATCATGATAAATGTAGTTAAAGGTATCCTGGGAAATGTAGTTCATATCATGTGGCCACATCTGTAATCCCGATTGGTCACTAATTGGACTAATTGGGTTGGGGGAGTTTTCCTCACTTTTGCCTGAACTCCCTAACTCATGGCAGCTGCTTTCTATCACTACAAGATGGGTTAGGAGATAACCATCTTTTACTACAAGACAGATATGCAAAACATTGGTCATTAAAGAAGAACTTCACAAATGTGAGTTATAAGGATACCTGATGAATCAATAAATGAACTTTGTTATTGACGTCTTGAGTTTATCTATCTGCATCTGCACAGCTTAAAAATTCACTACCGTGCAGAAGACAGAAAAGTAAAAGATGATCTCCTGAAGCCCATCAGTATTAAGACTGTTAATTTGGATTTCTGATAAAGCAAAGTAATATTGAAGCCAAGAGTGAATATGCATAGTCTCTCTCTCTCTCTCTCTCTCTCTCTCTCTCTCTCTCTCTCTCTGTGAGCATCGGAACTCTTTATGTGCTGGTTGGATGGTGGGAGGGGTTGGAATTCCCCCACATGCTAGAAACAAAGAGAACTTTCTAACCGCAGAGTTGAAATCCAGTAACTCACCCACCACCCTCGTCTCTGCTCAATTTTTCTTTCTGCTATCTCAAAGACTCCATTTGCATAACAAGGAGAGTCAGATATTTCCCAGCTCTCAAAGGAAAATCAAACCTCTGTCTTTAAACCTTCTACAAATGCAGTGAGAGACTCTGAGAAATCATGCCTGTATGCTTGTCAGTAAAACAAAGGCTGATCTTCCTCTGCTCATCTGGAAGGCGGGCAAAGCCATAAAGAGGCCAGGGTTATAAAAATTCCTCCGGCCTGAGCCGTCTCCAGAGCAATGGGCACACTCCTTCCCCCTGAAGAGAGACACTTAATCTAGCAATTTTTTAATTTAAACAAAGTCAGCATCTTGCCTTTTGGTATCCTGCTGAAGTCAATAAGGATTTTTCCTTTAACAAAATTAATAGCAATCTAAAAGCAACCATGATGGAGCATCGTAGTTGTGTTTTCAATTGCCATTCAACTGCTAGACTACCACCATCTGGTGGTTAAAAAATAATAATTCTTATAAGATTTTTTTACAAAGTCTCTCAAGATTGACCAGAGTGTTTCTCCGATGATAACCCCTTTTTGCAACTCTTGTGGACAATTTAATCAATTTAATTTAAATGTTCTAAGATTAACTGCAACCTATCCAATGACAATCCCTTTTTTCAACTATTGTGGACAATTTAATCAATGAATTCAAGGTTCCAGGATTCATTTCAGCCCAGCATGTGCATAGCAACAGCATCTGCCAGACCCTCTAGTGCCCTCTTATGGAGCAAGCCACACTAGCAGGCGAATTTCTGTGTTCAGTCCTCAAGTCTCTAGACTTTGCAACGCAACCTCTAGTGCCTCCTTGTGGAGCAAGCCACACTAGCAGGCATATTTCTGCGTTCAGCCCTCAAGTCTTCAGACTTCGCAATGCAACCTCTAGTGCCCCCTTGTGTTGCAAGCTCACAATGCACCCTAGAAACAGTCATACTGTGTGCTGTACTAGCATCGCCCAGACTCTGCAGCGCCACCTACGTGCTCAAGTACTAAATTCAGCAGAAATCCTACCTTCCTCTACCTGTGCATAGCACCCCCAGTACAAAAAAAAAGGAATTACACAGAAAACAACTAAATTTTCCAAAATTATCCCTTTGCCAATTTGAAGCACAGCAACTTCCTCAGCCATGACAGATGTCTCTGATGTACCAGAAGACCTGAATCCTCCACCCACCCTTGTCATAAACATGGAACCTGGTTCCCAACAACCGCCTTTAGATGTCCAACCCTCTGGAGAAGCCGCAATACCTCAGAAGACCTACGACCTCAGACAGCATAGGAAGCTTATCTCACCCGCAGTGACACGCTTCAGAGGGGATTGTGAAAGGCAGTTTCTCTATCATGCAAACGCATGGACGGAGCTGGTCAAGATCTGTGACACCCCCAAAAGCAAGTTGCCCCTCAAGAGCCTCTTCCTAATGCAGAAGGAGTTCGAGGAGCACGGTGGAGAGACAGTGAAAGTAAGCTCAAGTATATACAGTCAAACCTGGAAGACCCAGAGCTCCAAGAACACATTCAATGCTTTGAGGAGTCGAACAAAAGAACGTGAAGACTGCATCTAGGACGAGAAACACTCCCTCCAGGCCACCTTCTTTGATGCGCTACAGGAGGAGCAAATACCGAGGGAGAAGTCCACCTCCAACATAGGTCTTCAATCACAAGCAGCTTCTTCCCACCCTTCTAAGAGAGCCTCCTCCCTCCATCCCAAATTGGCTAGACTGCAGGCAGGTTCCAGAGTCTCGCGCCACAGAGGAGATAGCATGGCAGAAGGCAGCAGTGGTAGTTCATCAAGCAGAAATGGCCAAAGCCCAGGCCAACCAACAGGCAGATTTGGCTAGAGTTCAGGCCCAATTGGAGTTGGCCGAATGGCAAAGAGATGCCACAACAAAGATGGAACGGGCCCCAGCATGGCGAAAGATGGCCGACAACACCTCCCTCCAATTCAACCTCGAACAGTTGGGAGAAGAGAGCCCAGATACACGGGTCAAGGCCTACGTGGATGAGCAGCACTCGCTACAAAATGAGCAGATGGAACCACCTCAGTTGCCTAGCAGTCTCCCTCAACCAGGGAAGCACAGGGATGAATCTCAACCACAGACTCTACACATCAGTTACGCAACTGACGTACGACCTAAAATACGAGATTCACTTCCTCCCAACAGCAAACCTTCCCCAACTGATGTGTATGTACTAAGGTCCGAGATGCTCTTCCCAGAATCAACAACACTGCTCCAACATCTCACACCCTGCTGGCCGAGCAACTTAGCCCACCAGTGCTTACAACGACTTCTCGACAAGTCGACCTGCCATCAACGACAACTGCCACACTCAATCCACAGGCAGCAGCATTCCTACCACAACCTCAATACCACTCCAGATCCCAGGCACCACAAGGTAACCGCGCCCAGCCTACACAGCAGCGTGACGCTCGACCATCGTTCCCAGTATGGGAGAACGACATCCTCCATAAGTACTGGGAGGAAGACTACAACCCGTTGTTGACTTACAACCTGAACCCACCCTAAGACAATCCAGGGGAAGAACCCTCTATGTCAATACCTCTGCCCAACTCAGCAGAAAAAGGACAATTACTGTTCTCTATTATTACGTATACATTAATAAAAGTTTTAAGAACAGTAATAAGAATTACAACAAATTAAATCAAAACAGAAAAAGTGAAAAAGAAAATAAAAAGCCAAAAGTGCAATAAAAATGCAAAGTAAAAAAGAAACAGAATAAAGAAAAATACAAAGATATGAAGTAATGGCTTCCAATATTTTTCATAGCAGTTATAAGTACAATTATATTTTAACTTCTCTTTCTTTAAAGTTACATCTTGTCTCTCTTCTTTTTATGCAAACAGTTTATAAAAACTTCCCAATCACCAACAAATGTAGACAGTCTCTTTTCTTCTATTCAAATAATTTATCCATTTCAGCGAAGTCTATCAACTTCACCAACAGTCTTGTCTCAAATAAAATTATAATTATAAGGAAAACATTCATTTTTATTGCAACAAAATCACATTTTTACTGCGATTTTGTCCAACAGTTACAATTTTAATTTCTCCCGTCTTAACATGTCCTTCTTAATACCTAGTTGCATCATAATTTTGAAATAACACGCAATTCATAATTCTCCTAGTAATATCCAAGTATTTTTTCTTAAAAGTTTTACTTGATCTTTTAATTTCATGTTTTTGTTAACATCTTCATGTTCTGATTATTAATCTTAAAAACCTTTACAATGTTTTATTGTATTGTAATTGTTTACAATACCACATTTTCCCACTAATGTTTCTACCTCCTTCTAGTGTAACTTCCAAATCATCCACAAATGCCCTTGTTTGATAAATTTCATTTTAAATCTTAGGTCTCAAGATTCTCTGTCTTATAGCTCTATTACCTCAAGAACTAAAATGAGCAAAATTTTAGAAAGCAGGCATCCGTGTTTTGTTCATTTTTGACTCTCTCAGGGTTTTGTTAGTTCTCCATTAACAATTGTGCTTTCTGAGTAGTATGATCTTACCAATTTAATAAAATTATCTCCAAGGTTCATATCTTCCAGAAATGTAAACAAGAAAATCCAATTCAAATTATAAAAGACCGTCTCTGCATCTAAGAGTATCTGTGCAGCTTGTTTTTTATTATGTACTTTCAGCTCTCCAGAACATCCAAAGCATTTCTAATAATTGTCTTTTAGATAAAAACTGCATTGATCTTCATAATTAAAGTCCTGTAAAATTGTCTTCAATCTTTCAGTCAAAATTGTGAATAATCTTTACTGAATAATGACTATAAATTGTTTATAATCATTATTCAATACATTGGTAAATATTATTTTTTACTAAAGTCAGTCTTGTACCTCTTTAGATATTAATGCCCCTTTCCAGTATTAGGAATTTTTCCATTCTGTAGAATAATATTGTTTGTTGTAAAAACTAAAAGCTCATCCTCAAAACACTTTTACTAAGAAGCTGGCAACCCATTTGGATCAGGTGCATTTCCTATTTTAGTTTTATTAATAACTTCACAGAGTTCCTTTATTATATGTCCATTCAAATATTTGATTCGCTGTAATCTTCATTAAATTATTCTGCAACTTTTTCCAAAATTTCTGGCCCTTTATATCAAGTAGTATAATACAGTACTTTTTATAATATAAAAAATATGAAATACTTTTTGCAGATTTGCATAATCTCTAATTACAGTATTTCCTTCTTGTAACTTTAGTATCACTTTCTTTTCTTTTTGCATTTTATATGCCAATGATTTCTCCAATTCATTTGCAAATTCAAAATTTCCATGGATATCTGATTTAATTAATTTTGCTATTTTTAAAAGCATTTTTATCAGAAAATAAATTCTGTTCGCTAAAATATCTGTCCCCTTTATCCATTTAAAACTTTATTGAAACACAATTTTGTTTAGCTTTCTGGTGTTACATTTAAAAAATTTCAGTTAGCACGTTTTCTTCTTCTTAATTCCAAAATGAAGGCAACTCACTGAGAATCTTTGCTCTTTACTGCTGTTTGAAATATATCTTTCAGGTTGCAAGTCAATAGGAGTGTGGGTCAGTTGCTTTGTGAATGAGAACTGCCCATGGGGCAGGAACCAGGGACTGGGCATCGCTGCTTCGAGGTCCTCCAGCCTCATCCCCTGCCAGCCCTTGCCAAATCACCTGGATGTCTACCGACCGGAATGAGGATGAACACTTGGCAAAATGGCCTGAAGCCCAGAAACGCTCGTTTCTCATAAATATATTCATTGGTGAGACGCCAAAGATTCTGTTCTTTGTTTTTTTCTAGGGAGCCTCCTGCAAGGTTCCGTGTTCTGTCTTTTATAACTACTGGCTGAATGTATAAAGATTACAAAGTCTTCCATACAAAGTTTCTTTATTGGATTATATTAGGCATCCTCAAGGTAACTCACGGTTATGTCGAGATCCATCTAATGTCCAATTCTTTGCACAGCTGACTTCATAGTGTAAAAGAATAGTGATCTTTCATCCCATAACGAAGGAACTAGGGGGTGAGGCACCAGCACACTGCTGGGGTCCAGGCAAGAGTGAAGGAACCTCCCTCAACCCAACCAAGGGTCAATTCAGTGACCAATCAGGATTACAGATGTGACCACATGACATGAACTACATTTCCCAGGATGCATTAACTACATTTACCATGAGGCATTCCCTTAAAGGGACAGCTCCCAATTCTAACTTAACTAACTCAATTCCTATTACCTATATACTGTCTGGACAGCACATTCCGTTTGGAGTTTTTTTTTGCAACTGTTAAAAATCTATGTGGGAAAAGGATGGGTTGCTGGGGGTTTGCAAGGGTTCGGGAGAGCCCCTAGCTAAGATTCTGTGCAGTTCGGAGAATCCCCAAGTCCCACTCCTGGCTGGCCTTGCCCCCCAGCCCCTCCCCACCCAGGAATCTCCACGCGACCTGTTTTGGATGCAGATAAGTGCAGGGCATGTGCAGAGGCTCAGGGAGGGTGAAAAATGGCCTCCCGGAAGTTCAGAAAGGCCGGAAATGGGCCCGTTTCCAGCTTCAACAGAGCCTCCGGAGCTCGGGGAGGCTGTTTTCACCCTCCAGGAGGCTTGAGGAACGGAGCCCAGGGAGGGCAAAACCCACCATGGTGCAGGAGGCTGACTAGGCCATGCCCATCATGGCCACACCCACCCAGCAACCGGGCAGAGAACCCTTGGCTAAAATTTTTGAAGCCCAGGGAGCTGAGACTGAAGTTGGAGCTCTTCGTGAGTCTGGGTGCAATTTGTCCCTGTGTCACTGATGAGCCCCCCCCCAGCACCCTCAAAGATTGTTTGGGGCACCCCTTGCCCTGCGGTTTTCTGGTTTTCTCAGCAGCTCCTGAGTTGGATCTTGAAGGACAACTTCCCGGTTGGCTTGAAATATCCTACCAGCATTTTTCAGTTCTGATCACCTGGGAGCCAAATGCCAGTTTGGCGGCTTCCAAGGAAACGTTTCTAGCTTCAAAAGAAATCACCTTCTGGGCGAATCAAAAGGGTAGCACTGCCCACGGCAAATGCCAGGCACACTGAAGATTCAAAGCTGACGATCTGAGGCAAGAGAAGCTGGATAAAGCCAGGATTCAGAGCTTCCTCTTTGGCTTGCCTGGAGGCCAAACCTGGTCAGGAACTAGGAAGTGGAGGCAGGAGGAGAGGATATGGGCTCTGGATCTGTTCTGTCCTTTAATTACTAGCTGAATTTAAGGTAGACAGACTTCAACTCCGCAAAGGCATCCATACAAAGTCTCTTTATTGGTTCATCAGGCATCCTCAAATATAACTCACAGTTACGTCGAGATTCATCTCAATGCCCAATTCTCTGCATTAGTTGACTTTATGGTGTAAAAGGAAAGTGATCATCCCATAATAGTGGAGAAAAGGGGAGAGATGCCAGCACACTGCTGGGGTCCGAGCAAGAAAGCAGGAACGTCCCCCAACCCACCAAGGGTCAATCAGGATTACAGATGTGACTACATGACATGGACTACATTTCCCAGGATACCTTAACTACATTTACCACGATGCATTCCCTTAAGGGGACAGCTCCCAATTCCTAACTAACTATCCCAATTAACTATAAACTGTCTGGACAGCACAGGATCCCACGTACCCCCAGCTGGGAAGCCCTCCCTCCAAGGGAGCTTTGGGGAAGAGGGAGTGTGCTTGCCCAGGCCTTGATGTGGCAGGAAGTCGGGCTGGTGGCTAAGATGGGGGTTCTGTGTGAGCTCCCTTCTTTTAGGAGACTGCTGGGAGGAGAGGGAAGAGGTGGGACTTATCAGCACCCCCATAAAATCCCCAACTCTCAGTGGGAGCGGGGGGTCCCTGGTCTCAGACAGAGAATGTGAGGGGAGAGAAGGCCTGCTCCACTCACCCCTTTGCACTTGAAAAGGGGGTGTGGGGGAGAAGGGGAACCTTTTGGGTCAACTTTTCTTGGCCTCTTCCTCCCCCTCTCCCCAGCCCCTCTCCGTGTGGAAGTGGGACTGCCGGGCCTGGCAGAGGTGGGCATTCCCTCACCGACCAAGGATTGAGACTGGCTGCTTGGAGGGTGGAAGCCAGAGGTAGTATTCAGCTGGTTCTGGCCCGTTCTGGAGAACCGGTAGTGGAAATTTTGAGTAGTTCAGAGAACCGGCAAATCCCATCTCCGACTGGCCCTGCCAACCCCACCTCTTCTCTGCCTCCCACTGAGTCCCAGCTGATCGGCTGGGTCTTCTTTGGTTGCCCTGCCCAGGAGAACAGAGCTGGAAAGCAGGTTAGTGAGGGAAAGCAGGTTAGTGAGGGAAAGAGGGAATGGGGTTTTTTGCAGTATCCTTCCCCTGCCATGCCCACCAAGCCACGCCCACCAAGCCACGCCCACAGAACTGGTAGTACATTTTTTTTCAATCCCACCAGTGGACTCTGCCCCATCTGGGCGGAGCAGCTTTGTTGCTCTGGGCTCCCCACTTGGTAAGGGATGCCCTGGCAGAAAACAACAGAAGTCCTCGATTGGGCGAGAGTGGCAGGCCTGCAGGGGGAGGGGACGGCCAATGGGTTGTGTGTGTGGAGAAATTGGGGGGGGCAGCCCAGGGAGGCTAACCCTGCAGTGGGTGCCATTCCAACGGAAATGGATCTATTAAGGGTTGGACCGTGGGGTGGACTTGCAGAGGTTTCATTACGCAGCTAGGTGGCGCCATCGCCACCTGGCTTCCGTGCAATTAGAAGGAGCACAACGCTGAGGATTATTAAGAACCAACCTTTATTTGACCCTTGGCTGCTTGCTTTCCAAGAAAGGCAGAGATTGGGGTGGCCCTTTCAGTTGGAGAGGAGGGAAACCCTCAGGGTCTGATTGGTGGGGGAGGCAGACTCTGAGGCAGGCAGCTGAGCTCTGATGCTGTGCCTGGGGGGGCAGCGGATTTCTTACCCTTTTCACAAAGCCCACCCCTCCTTGGGCCGTCTCCAGACAAATGTGCAGGTGGAGAGGTGAGCCTTTTGGTGGCTTTTGCCCTGGGAGGGTTAAAGGTGCTTTCCATGATTGCTCTTGGGCAGGAGTCTCCAACCTTGGCCACTTTAAGCCTGGGGAATTCTGGGAGTTGAAGTCCGCCAGTCTTAAAGGGGCCAAGGTTGGAGACCCCTGCTCTTGGGTGGCTCCTATTTTGCATATGCGAGTGGCGGGGAGGGGAGGGGGCAGAGCTGCAGAGGGAGGGGGAGAGTTTGTAGCTTATGTCCTCATTTCTTCCATTCCTGCCAAGAGCTCCAAGACGACTGGATCAAAGGGTCCTGGCAGCGGATCTGCGCCTTGTGCCACTTCTGTTCTGTGATCAGCTCCTTCTCAGCCTGCAACGGAAAGAAGGCCCCATTGAACTGGGAGAAGGGGACACCAGGGCCAAGGGGCCTACCCAGCAAGGTCGGTTCCCCTTCATTCCCTTTGACCTGGAGGGGGCATCTGTACCTACTGCTGGGCATAATACAAGGAAGATGCAACTTCCTTTGGCAGCTGGGCAAAGGACATGTCCGTAGAAGGAGCTGCAGCGGCTCAAGAGAGCATCCCCGTGCAGTGACAGTATACCGGCGTGGGGGTGGGGAAGGTGAGGGAGGACCCTGGACAGTTGTCCCAGGTCTCTGCCTGGGTGCTATCATCTGGGACCTCACCCGATGGCTGCCGGGGATGAGCATAGCCAATTGTTCACTGTATGCACTTTATGCTACTTCGCCCCGAGACTCGTGGTTCATGCAGAGATCGAGTCTGTTGAACATTATGTGATTCTTATAGGCTTTGGGGGGCACTCGAAGATATCCAGACGGTCCCCCCAATGGGATGAATGCAGAGGTGTTATTCAGCCGGTTTGGACCGGTTCTAGAGAACCGGAAGCGGAAATTTGGAGTAGTTTGGGGAACCCACAAATACCACCTCGGACTGGCCCCGCCAACCCCATCTCTTCTCTGCCTCCCATTGAGTCCCAGCTGATTGGCTGGGTCTCCTTTGGTTGCCCTGCATGGGAGAACGGAGCTGGAAAGCAGGTTAGGGGGTGGGGAGGGAAGGGGGATTTTACAGTAATTACAGTACAGGGGATTTTACAGGGGATTACAGGGGATTTTACAGTAATTTTACAGGGATTTTACTTCCCCCAAGAGTGGGGAGGGAATGGGATTTTGCAATATCCATCCCCTGCCCCGCCCACCAAGGCACGCCCACCAAGCCATGCCACACCCACCAAGCCACATCAGGCCCACCAAGCCACACCCACAGAACCGGTAGTAAAAAAAAAAAAAATGAATACCACCACTGGATGAATGATAAGCCCAGAAGGTTTACTTACGAGGAGAAAGTTCTCGTGTCTGCCGGAAGCTGACTCCAGCCGAAGGCTGTACTGCAAGGGGAAGTAGGTGGTGGGCAGGTCCCAGGAGGCAGGGGGAGCCCAGGACACCTTCCGCCCTGTGATATTCAGGTAGGCAGGAGCGTCAGGCTTCACTGCAAGGAGAGCAAGGGTCCCATCAGACCTTTTCCACCTGGCCCCCTGGCCCCCTCCCTCCAGAGGCCCAAGAGAAAGGGCGAAAAAGCCAGCCTGGAAGGAGCCCATCCCCCCTCTTCTTTCCTTCAAGGAAAGAAACTTTTGAGGTCAGGGGGCTCAGCTCTTCTACCCCTCCCCAAATTTTCTAAGGCAGGGAGGGGGTAGTCAGTTATGGCAGGAGACGCTCTGCCCAAGTGGACACTGATCGAAGGGGAGGCCAGAGAGGTTTGCCAGCTCCCTGCAACGTCCCCGGGGGTCACAGGTCACTCGTGAGCTGAGGGGGAGACTGGCAGGAGCGGGAGAGAGGTGTGTGTGGGGGTCACAGATGCAATGGTTGGAGGACTCAGACCGCTGGGTTGGGCCTTCCAATCTCCGGGATGGGGGTCCTGCGTGAGAAGGCGGGGAGGCTGGTGCCATCAGGGATGGGCTGCTGGGGGTTAGCAGGAGTTCGGGAGAGCCCCTAGCTAAGATCCTTCACAGTTTGGAGAACCCCCAAATCCCACTCCTGGCTGGCCCCGTCCACCCCACCCTGCCCCTCCCAGAAATTCCCACGGGCCCCCCGTTTTGGATTCAGGTGTGTAGGGTGCGGGCAGAGGCTCAGGGAGGGTGAAAAATGGGCCTTCCGGAAGTGTGGGAAGGCTGGAAATGGGCCTGTTTCTGGCTTCCGGAAAGCCTTCGGAGCCCCGGGAGGCCATTTTCACCCTCCCGGAGGCTCGAGGAAAACCTCGGGAGCCTGGGGAGGGCGAAAACGCCCCCCTGCCATGGTGCAGTAGGCCAACTAGGCCACGCCCACCATGGCCACACCCACGCCCACCATGGCCACACCCACGCCCACCATGGCCACACCCACGCCCACCATGGCCACACCCACCCAGCAACCGGGCAGAGAACCCCTTGCTGAAATATTTGAAGGCCCCCCCCTGGGTGCCATCCATACCGACATCCCACAAGAAGAAGGTCTTCTCCACTTCGCTGTAGCCGCCATCTCGAGAAAGCCCCTTCAGCACCAGGACGAGGGGCGTGACGGGCGTTTCTTCGGCGTAAGAACAGAAGGAACAATTCTTTAACTGGACCTGCACCCTGCTGTTCCCAGGGAGAGCCACCTCCGTGGAGCACAGCTCAGCCTCTGTGTCCCTGCAAAGAGAAGGCACCGGGAGTGGGTGGAGGCTCTCCGCATGCTCAGAGGTCCCCTTTTCCTTGCTGCGGCGATGCTCAATGCACAATGCCAAGAGGAAGGAGGGTCAGGGCTACTCACTGGTGTTTCAGGCGGGCCAGAAAAATCGCCGCGTTCTGAGAGTTCCAGGAACAGTTCAAGGTGCCATTGTAGGACGGAGCCCAGCAGGTAATGGCCGGTTCTTCCTTTGTTCCTGCAAGAGCCAGGGGAAAGAAGTCAGGGCGAGTCCAGGCCCCTCTTCCTGCAGCAGCCCACGGGGCACCTCCCACAGGGGGTGGGATTCAAAAATCCCAGTAACCGGTTGGCTGCCCAGTTGCTGGGTGGGCGTGGCCTACCGGAACTTCCGGAGGGCCATTTTTCACCTTCCCCAGGGTCCAGAGGCTTCCCCTAGGGCCTCCTCCAGACGCTGGAGCAACTTCCAGAAGCGGGAACTGTTTTTTCCCCTTCCCAGAGCATTTACCTGCATTGAAAATGGGCTGCGTGGAGACTCCTAGGAGGGGAGGGGTGGGGTGGGCAGGGCCAGACAGTCGGTTCAAATACCGGTTCAGCGAACCAGTTGAACATTTAACACCCGGTTTGCCTGAACTGGTCCAAACCGGTAGAATCCTATTCCTGATCTCCCACCTACAGGGGCGCCCCGAGAATCTGAATCTGGAGCAAGAGAGGCACCTGCCCCAGGGCCCATCTGAGAAAGAATCCCTGCGGCTGCTCGTCCTGCCACCATCTGTGCTCAGCTGGCAGAGACCTCTCATTGGAGGTGGGATTCAGTAGGTTCCGACCAGTAGCGGAAATTTTGAGTAGTTCATAGAACCGGACAATCCCACCTCTGACTGGCCCTGACAATCCCATCTCTTCTCTGCTTCCCATTGAGTCCCAGCTGATCGGCTGGGTTTTCTTGGGTTGCCCTGCACGGGAGAACGGAGCTGTAAAGCAGGTTAACGGGGAGTGGGGAAGGAGTGGGATTTTGCAGCAACTTCCCTTGCTATGCCTACCAAGCAATGCCACACCCGCCATGCCACGCCCACAGAATCAAACAAATTTGAATCCCACCACTGCCTCCCATCCCAATCTCCCCAGATGGCAGCTCCTGTTCCCCCCGGGGGAGGGGCTGGTGAATAGTCCTCCCCCCCTCGTGTTTCCTACAAGCGAAGATGGAGGCAGTCCTCAGGCTTTCTGGGATGTTTAGGATGGGTTAGCAGGAAGGGGGCCAGGACGGAGGGACAGAAGAACGGCCCAGGCCTGCTTTCTTCCCTTTGAAGGCCATTCCAGAAGGCTGGTGGGAAAATGGGGTGGAGGCTGAGGCTGGAGTCTAGCTGGGGCTCTGGGGATGAGCCCCCACCCCCACCCCAAGGAATTCTGGCCCTCTCTTTCCCGCTCACCTTCCGTCTTGAAAAAGTAGGTATGTTTCATCCGCATGACCACGTAGAAGCTTTGGAGCAGCCGGGGTCCGGCCCAGCAGGAATAGTTTCCGGTATAAGGGATGTCCAGGTTGTTAATGACGAGCTCTTGGCCCGAGTCCTTCAGCCTGTTGCCATTCCACTTCCACTCCACTTGTTCTCCAGGGGAACCGGAGCAGCTCCATGTTATGCTGTCGTCTTCGTTCTTAATCAGCACTGAGGGCAAAAACGGAGACTCAGCTGGGGCTGGAAGGGCCCCTGCCAGGCCAGCCTGCTTTTAGCCCCGAAGCGGTTTCAGAGCTGAGCATTCAGGGCAGCTATAGTTGGTGGCCAGAGATTTTTTTTCTGGGGGAGGGGAGGGGGAGCTCCACCCCAGGCCCAAATTTCAGGTGCACAGGTTTCGGGAGGAAAGCCCTATGTTTTCCAGAGCAGCAGAAGATAGGATGCTGCCGCCCCCAGAAGCCTCAGGGCGCATCTCAGCACAGTGCGCTGCCTTCCCTCCACGCAAGGTGGGGCTTGGCTGCTCTCCTGTCCTTCCAGAAAAGCTCCCCCCCCACACACACACAACTCTGTGCTTCTTTCCTGGGAAGGGGTGGGATTAAAAAATCCAAGCAACCGGTTCGCTGCCCAGTTGCGGGGTGGGCGTGGCCATGGTGGGCATGGCCTACCAGATTTTCAGGGAGTTTTTTTTGTTTGTTTTCACCTTCCCCAGGGTCCGGAGGCTTCCCTCGGGCCTCTGGGAAGGGCAAAAACAGCCCCTCCAGGCTCCGGAGGCCCTTCAGAAGCTGGAAACAGGCCCATTTCTGGACTTCCAATACTTCCAGAAGGCCCGTTCCCCCCCTCCCACAGCCTCTGTGTGGACCCTGCATTTACCTGCATAAAAAAATGGGCGGCTTGGAAACTCCTGGGAGGGGAGGGAGGGGTGAGAGGGACTAGCTGATTGGTTCAAATACCGATTCAGTGAACCAGATGCAAATTTTAACACCCGGTTCGTACGAACCGGTCTGAACCAGTAGAATCCCACCTGGGAGAAGCGGAGCCTTCCTTGCCTGCTGTCTTCTGGTGGCCGTTGTGCGGAAGATATGGCGAGGGCTGGCTCTGCCCTTTGCCCGCTTCCCAACTTCTGCGCCTCTCCTAGGCATATCTAACACACACACACACACCCCAGCCCTCCTGTACCCATGGCTCCAATTTCCTAGTTGCTCATCTTGGCTACCAGAACTGCAACCCTCATTAAGTTCTGGCAGGGATGGCAAATTTTCCTTCATGGAAAAGAAGGAAGAAATTTTTGAGGGCAGGTGGTTCTGCTCTTCTGCCCCTCTTTGCCTATACACAGGTGACTTTTCCCCTCGGCCAGAAATTTCCCACCGCTTCTGGGGTAACTAATGCTAGCTTTTCCATTCAGGTTTTTTTTTGGGTGGTGGTGGTGGAAGAGACCGCTGAAATTTGGGGGAATTCTAGGGAAGGTGTTTTGGGCACAGCCACCTGCAAAGGACCCGAGATATCTGACCCATGGCCCTCTCTGGGCCCCTCTGGGAAAAAAAAACAGACACTTACGTGAGGAGGGGAAAGCAGCCGTGGTCTCCATCACCACGGCCATGGCCACCAAAGCTGCCCACTTTCCCAGCGGCATCTGTGCGAGGAGAGGCAAAGGGAGGCTGTAGGAGACTGGCCCCGGCTGGGGAGGAGGAAGGAGAGAGGTTCTGCTGTGAGGTTAAGGTTGGGAAGCTCCAAAGGCCCAAACCCAGCTCCTCCCTTGAGCATCACCCCCCCCAAGCCCGGAACTGGGCAGGGGTCGGCAACCTTAAACCCTCAAAGAGCCATTGGAACCTGTTTCCCACAGAAAACACCGGGAGCCACAAAACCTTTCCCGTGCCTGACTATTTCCTGAGTGGCTACAAAATTGGCATACGTAGTTGAATTTAACCTTCTGTTTTCTTCTGAAACTTTTCTTTTCTTGGATTTACCCATGGTTGGCCTACCGGGAGTCGAAAAGCTCAATAAATCGCATGCCGGGGGATGTCACACACATTGGCGGTTGTCGTGACATGTATTTTGAGCGACAGGAAGCCGTAGCAGAGGGATGAAAGAGCCACATGCAGCTCCGGAGCCACGAGTTGCTGACTCCTGTGCTAGGGGCAGAGACTCCAAGCTAGCTGGGGCCCCTGCGGTCCTTCCTCCCTCTTGGCAAGAAAAATTTCCGGGAGAGTCCAGAGTCCATACTGACTTGAAGTGAGGGGGGGAAAAAGCCTGAAACCTCTAACCGTGCCCCGCCAGCAGCCAAGGCCCCCAGCAGAGGGGTCTGTGGGCCTCCCTGGGGCCCCTGCTACTTCCCTTTCGAACATGGAGTTGGCTTCCCCTTTTCCCCCCAGAGCACTCACCTCTCTGTGGGTCCTCTGGTCCTCTGAGTGGAAGGCAGGAGGAGGACTGACCTAATATACCATTTCTGATGGGGGAGGGGGGAGGAAACCTCTGACACAGGAGGAGGGGGCGGGCAGGGGAGGGAGAAGCTGTCAGTGCATCCCTGCCCCAGGACTCTCCCTTGCAGAGAGGGAGCTGCTATGGCCAAGGCAGCCTCTTCCTGGCCCCACTGACAACTAGGCTTGGGGGGATGGATGCCAGAGGGATGCTTGGGTTTGGGCTGGAGTAAAATGGTGGTCCTTCCTTTTCCAACAGCCTGGGAAGTCCTGAGCCCAGGACGGCTGGCTTACAAGGAAGGTCTGGATCGGCTGCACTTGGCAGAAGACGCAGCCAAAGGTGGGCACCCCACATGGGCCCCTTCCGGGGTTCTCTTATGGATTCTGGCCAGGTTCTGCTGGGTTAGCTGATGAGCTTCTCCAGGACCTCAGAACAGAAGGGCTGGAAAGGAGGCTGGGTCATCCAGCTGGGCCTCCTGCCCTGCGGAGAAATCTTTGGCTTCATTGTATAGCAGAGATCTCCAAACTTGGCAACTTTTAAACTTGTGGACTTCAACTCCCAGAATTCTCCAGCTAGCATAGCATAACATAGCATAGCATAGCATAGCATAGCATAGCATAGCATAGCATAGCATAGCATAGCATAGCATAGCATAGCATAGCATAGCAGGCTGGAGAATTCTGGGAGTTGAAGTCCACTAAGTCTTAAAGTTGCCAAGTTTGGGAGTGAACTTGAGGTAAGACGGTGTGAGCTGCCTCTTTTGAGTTAGGGGTCTGGCTGCAGCATAAGAGTAGGAGGGTCAGCTGAATGCGACCTGTCCCCCCCAAAAGGAAAGTTTCTTCTGTGCTCACTCTTCCCGGACTGCCATAAGTCCTGTCTGCCCGATGACTGCCAGGAATGTGCCTCCCTCATGTACTCACATCCTGAGCCCTGCAGCTGCCTTCTGCTGGGCCAGCTGGACATGTAGGCCAAGAAAGCCTCAAGGCCTCCTCCCCTTCCCTAGCTTTGCTCCCGGGGGAGCCTTTTGCAGTAGTTGTTCCATGGCTTCCAAAGCAGAGGGTGGACACGCTTTGTGTGGGCCCTCAAGTTCACTCTCCAAGCGCGGAGGACACACGAGAAAAGGAGGCCAATGCAGTTGCTCTAAACCAGAGGTCCCCATAGCTATGCTGGCCATGAGAATTCTGGGAGTTGAAGTCCACAAGTCTTAAAGTTGCCAAGTTTGGGGACCCCCGCTGTACAGTGACAGTGACAGATGCCCCCCTTCTCTCCACCCCATGTTTGGCGTACCTCCAACCAAGAAGCGTCCACAGACTCCCAGGGCAACGTCTTCCAGTCTTGGAGAACCTGACCCTTAGGAGAATTTTGCTGATACCCGACCAACATTTTTTTTGCAATTTAGCTCCATTCTTTCTTGTTGTGCCTTCTGGAATGACTCTGCCCTGCCTTCCACCTGTCCCTCTTCTGATATTTGCGGCTCTTCTCCAAGCCTGGGTAAACACGCAGCCTCCAGGAGTTCCTTGTGGGCTGCTCTTTCCTGGCTCTGATCTTCTTTGGGTCCTCCATGTCTGTGTCTTTCCTAAATGCAATGCCCAGAATCTGGTGAAAATATTCTAGGCGTGATCTGACCAGTGCAGAATAAAAAAAGGAACTATGATCTCTGATAAGCTTGGCAGTCGGCTTCCCTTGATGTAGCCGGGTTGGCTTTTTCTGCAACTGCATAACCAGTTTGGCTTGTGTTCAGTGCATGGTTCACCAAGACTCCCTGACCTTTTGCAACATTTCCTGTGGCTCTACTGTGAATCTGGGGTCCACAACCAAAGGGGGAGGCCCCATTGAGAAATTGGAGAGAATCTGCCCACAGGATGGGCAGGAGGCTCTCCATTGGAGCACGAGAAGCTCTCCCAGCTGAATTCTTCCACTTAGCTCACAGGAGAGGTTAATAAGATGCTACATGCAGAACCCGACTGGTCCAACCACAGCAGATCCCTCCCAACAGTGGTGCCCATGTCTGGTCTTCCTTAGGAGCTTCAGCCCCAGTTCTACAGGGGGAAGCTCAGTGGTTCAGAGCCATGGATCAGATCCTCAGCTGCCCCAGACCCTGGCCTCCAGCCAGCAAAATGAGCAGGCCCACTAAGACAGTGGTCGCCAAACAGTGGGCCGGGGAACACTGGTGGTCCGCGAGAAAATTTTGGTGGTCCACAGAGAAATGTCCCCCCCAAAGCAATTAATCCAGGCTGCGTGGGAACACAAGGCTGTGCTGCCCACATGTCCTGTGGGAACACAAGGCTTGTGTCGCTTGCATTGCGAACAACACAAGGTAGTGAGGGGAGGGGGGAAAGGGTGGAGGGGGGGAACTTGTCCCATTCACCCCACAAGCCTGGCCTGGCCACCGGGCTGCTCCTTTCCGCTCCTTTCGTCTTCTGCTTTTGGCTGCATGCAAGGAAAGCAGCAAAAGCCTTTCTTTCTCTCCCCCAAACTCCAAATGAATCTTGGGGACCCTGCAAGGCCTCCTGCTCCAAGAGGTTGCGCCGGTGTGGCAAGTCTCACAAAGACTCGTTTCTGGCGGAGTTTGGGGGAGAGAAAGAAAGACTTCTGCTACTTCTGCTGCTTTCCTTGCATGAAGCCAAAAGTCTCTCTCTCTCTCTCTCTCTCCCCCTGAGAGCGGAGCTGGAGACGGTATCCTGCGATCCCAAATAAAGAATGATCGATTGGTAGGAAAACGAGGTGGGGGATTTTCCTGCAGACATTTTTTGGGATTTTTCCCAGAGTCTCTGGTCTGCGGGATTTAAAATTATGAGTTTGGTAGTCCCTGAGGTCCAAAAGGTTGGCAACTCCTGCACTAAGACACTAAAATAGGCATTTTCATTCCTTTCAGTGAGCTTTCAGGTGACTTCACAGTTGTTCAATTTCAAATGCCCATGAAATGGGAAAAGAATTATGTCTATGCTCCTTTCCTTCTTGGGGCAGCAGCCGGTGGACCCTCTGTGGTCTCCCTCCAGACCCTGGACCAACACATAACTACAAGGTCAGGTTGTTGCAAGGAAGAGGTGAGAGTTGGAAAGGATAAATTTTTTTGGGGGGGGGAGGAGGAGGGAGTCCCCAGTTACAACTGCAACAAGGTGCCTCCTGCTTTACTTCTGAGCCACCCCCTCCCTGCCAAGGTCCACTCTGCTGTCAAAGGAGAGATGGCAAAACATCCATGGGGCAGAATGGCTGCCTTGCCCCCATTCCTTGCGCAAAGGCTGGGAGAAGCTGTGTCAGGCTGCAGGCCAGAGAGTCACGCCAGGGTGCCACGAAAGTCTGCCAGAGACGGAAAGATACACGTAGGAGGAAGGCTTACAAGGGGCCACCTAAACGCTGGGCCAGCTAGAGTTATGCTGCCTTTCTGAACCTTAAATCTTTGTTCGGTAACCTTGGCTCACCTGAGCAGGCTACAAACATGGATGACTCAGGTCTGCCTCGGATAAAGCAGAATCCCAGGGAAATTGGTTGGTATCTGTTTTTCCTTGGACTGCCACACACATTATGCAGGATGCTAAGCCCAAAGGTTAATGAAGACATTCGCTGGAAACAAGGATGGCCTCAAGTTACATCTTTAGCAGCCCCGGGTGGGTGGGTGGGTGCTGTCCCTGCACCTACAGCCCAGCCACAGAAAGGAAGTCACAGGATTTGGCCACCAGCCATCCCACAATGGAGTTGCCAAGACTGGTCCTGCCTAACCCCTGAGATGCCACAGGCTGGAACCTGGCGAAAAAGAGGAAGGCTATTTTTTGGGGAAGGAATCTTACTCACTCTGGTTTGCAGGGGTGTAATAGAAAAAAAAATATTCTCACTAGAACAAGTCAGAGTTTCCAGAGTAAGGCTAAGACAGGCTGTCCTCAGTACCACCCCTGAAAGCGATGAGACACCAGCCATGATAGGTAAGGAGAAATTCCAACAGGAAGTTGTTCATTTGTAAAGCACCCTAGAATTAGGTGCTGCTGTCTATGACTTGAGCCTGGGGATTCCAGACATCCCCCCCCCCTCAGAATCAGCAAACAAGCCAAGATAACCAAAACCACCTTAAGGGTGCAGAGCAGAACGAGCTGGAAGACAGGGCAATAGCAGAGAGATTCAACTCGGGTGCGCAGGCTGTTGCTAGCATTGGAAAGCAGCCTCTGGGTGTTCTGGCTAGGCTGTTCCCTGACTTCTGCAAAAGCATGAGAGAGCCATGAGAAAAAAGAGAGGACGCGGCCCAACCGTGCCACCGTGAGAGGAAACCGCCTTGCAGAGGCTCCGTGGAGATGTGGGTCGAGTGGCAAACATGACTTCCCCTCTTCTCAAGATTGGCTGGGGGCCATAGAACCTGGAAAGCTGGCTTGGGGGGCCTGCATGGGAGACAGTTTTGGAGTAGGTACCTGAAAGAAGTGAGGTTTGCTTGCGGTTGAATGACTGATTGTATCAGAGGCGGCATTCAGCAGGTTCTGACCAGTTCTGGAGAACGGGTAGCGGAAATTTTGAGTAGTTTGGAGAACCGGCAAATGCCACCTCTGACTGGAGATTTACAAGTATCCTTCCCCTGCCACACCCACTAAGCCACGCCCACAGAACCGGTAGTAAAAAAAATGGAATCCCACCACTGGATTGTATTGTATGTTGCCCCAAGTGGCTGTAGAGCTGGGTGGCCTTATACGTTCTAAATCAGAGGTCTCCAACCTTGGCATCTTTAAGCCTGGCGGACTTCAACTCCCAGAATTCTGCAGCCAGCTGACTGTGGAATTCTGGGACTTGAAGTCCACCAGGCTTAAAGTTGCCAAGGTTGGAGACCCCTATTCCAGATCAACCTTGGCAAGTTTAAGACTGGTGGACTTCACCTCCCAGAATTCCTGAGCTAATGTGACTGGAGGAGGAATTCTTAAAGCTCAAAGTTCTAAATAAAGGAAAAAGAAGGAAGACCAGATTTATCGAAAGACGAGGCTCTCCAAAGGATTCATTGAGGAAACACTCAGGAATCTGGCAGGAGGGTCAGGGGCAAGAGGTCCTTTGTGGTGGGTACGTTAGCCCAGCCTGGAGAGGGAATTTCCTCCAGAGCCTGTTTGTTTCCTTCCCCGAAGAAGGAGGCTGCAAGTGTTCAGACAATTGTCCCCTTCTCTGGGCAGGGAAAGTAAGGAGAGGGAGGCAGGCCTGACCTCCCCCCCGCCATCTATCATGGGAGGTGGGGAAGTTTGGAGACGGGGTGCTTACAGGGAGACAGCGGCACCCAGAAGACAAAAGCCAGTCAGAGGAGGCCATGGAGAAGAGCTCAGGGTCCCTGGGCCTTCAGGAGGCCTGGAGGAAGAGCAGCTATGAGCCTCAGGAGAAACTGGTCCCAGAGGGCCAGAGCAGACCATGGTTGGCTGGATGGCCTTTCCAAGAGAAGTCCGGCTGACAAAGAGACTGGAAGACTCAACAAAGCCTCGAAGCGACTAGGAATGCTAGGCAGGTAAGTGAGAGAGCTGGAGCCACCTGAGATGCGTTCTCCATCAAAGGATGTTCTGCCTCCTTGTGCTGGTTAGACAGTATATAGTTAGTTTGGGAATGAGAGCTGTCCCCTTAAGGGAATGCTTCATGGGAAATGTAGTTCATGCCTCTTGGGAGATGTAGTTCATGTCATGTGGTCACATCTGTAATCCTGATTGGTCACTGGATTGATTTCTGGTGGGCTGAGAGAGATTTTTGGGCATTATCACCTGGACCCCAGCATATGCTGGAGTCTTCCTTGATATAACACTTATGGGATGAAAATAACCATTTTTTCACACTATCGAGGCAACTATTGAGGCAAAGATTGGACATTAGATGAATCTCAACATAACTGTGAGTTATACTTTAAGGATGCCTGATATAATCCAATAAAATGAACTTTGCATGGAAGTCTTTGTAGTGTTGGACTGCTTGTCTCTATTCAGCCAAAAATTGGAGACAAGAAACTCCAAAAAGATACAATGCCACCACTTTGCTAAGCTGAGTTCTGGATTCTGAGCTGGAAGATTTCTACCAAGATGTGAAAAGTAGGAAGAATGTGTTCGGAAGAGCCTCGGGAACCTGTCGGCTGTCGTTTGTGTCAGAGAAGCCATCAAAGAACAGAAGCTCCTCCGTAGGAAGAAATGTGACTTGAAACAAAATTTGGGGGGAAAAAGGAGATACGCTCGGCGAGGGCAAGTAAGGCTCCATGCCTCTTAAAGAGGATCACCCAGTAGCCAAAAGGAGGGATAACTTCACCTGCACACAGAGGTCACCTGTGGAATTTAGCTGCCAGAAGATGAAGCAGGAAGCAAGACCAAGGAGCAAGGAGGTGAGGCGAGGTGACAAAGTCAACCTGTGGCTCCCCAGTCCTGTCTGGGGGACGGCTGACTGGCTACTGCCGGACAAGGCTCTTGGTAGCTCCACTTCGGCAGTCTTTGGGTGTCTGCAGGCCCTCTCGCTTCGGACTCCTTCCCCAGCCACTCCTAAGGTCAGGCAGTGGGGCCGCTGTGGTCTGCAGGGCCAAACTCTCCTGCTTGGGATTCCCCCTGCTCTTGGCTCCTTCTGCCAGGAGAGAAAACCATGGTGGGGTTGGGGAAGTCCCTACCCTTTGCAGAGTGGAGTTACAAAGCTTTGAGGGCCTAGTGTCACCTTAAAAATTCCAGCCTCCCTCCCTCCCTCCCTGGGGTAGCCTTGACTGCCTTTTTGCAGCCCCCAGGCCCATCCCCTGGCTGCTGCTTCCCTTGCTCTGCTCAGGGGTCCAGGGAAGGTGCCAGGGGCCCTCGAGGCACCACACAAAGGCACCGGAAGCCATGGGAGAACTACCGCGAAGCCTCCCCTGGGAGCAAAGCTAGGGAAGGGGAGGCCCCGAGGGTTTCTTGGTCCACACGTCCAGCTGGCCCAGCAGAAGGCAGCCGCAGGGCCCAGGATGTGGGCACACAAAGGAGGCACGTTTCTGCCAGTCATCAGGCAGACAGGACTTATGGCAGCCCCGGAAGAGAGAACACAAGAGGAAACTTTCCTTTTGGGGGCGGGGCGGGGATCGCATTCACCTGACCCTCTGAAATCTTTATGCTGCAACCAGACCCCTAACCCAAAAGAGGCATCTCACCCTGTTGCCAACGGTCCCCAAACTTGGCCACTTGAAGACTTGTGGACTTCAACTCCCAGAATTCCTCAGCCAGCATAGCTGTCTGGGGAATTCTGGGAGTTGAAGTCCACAAGTCTTAAGGTGGCCAAGTTTGGAGACCCCCTGCTTGAGGCCACAACATGGCTGTCATGCTGGCTGAGGAATTCTGGGAGTTGAAGTCTACAAGTCTTAAATACCCATTGGCCCATGGGCCCCCTCTGCAGCTGCCCTCCTCTGGATGCCAAGAGAGAACAAGGGAGGGGGTCCCAGGGGCCAATGGCCGTAGGTCCGGGCAGGGAGCGTCTCCTCAGCCAAACGAGGGGTTCGGTGGGTTTGGTGAAGAACAAGGAGTTTCCCGTGTGATCTTTTACGGGATCTTTTTTATTTTTTGTTTACACCCGCCCCCCTCTGCCTTCCTCGAACTGCTTACGAACGTAGACTCCTATCTGTGGTTTCTCATCCGCCCCCTCAAGGAAGCCCGGCCTCATGGAAAGCAGGCCTTGGAGATAAGAGCTCCGGAGATAAGGGCTCCGTGAGGGCTGCCTTGGGGTTTCCTCAGCCAGGGGCTCTTCCAGTGGCCCACGACCGAGGGCGTCATTTGGCCCAGGAAGTGCTGAGCTCAGCAGCAGCAGGCACCCCGAGTGGAGGAAGGCCAAGATCCTGCCCCTCCCACCCTGCCCATTCCCCGAGGGCCTCTTCTCCCCTTGGCACTGCCTGAGGGCAGGTGGCACCACCTGGGGCCTGCGAGGAGACGGAGGCTCTCCGGCTTCTCGAGGGTGCTGTGAGAGTCGCTTTGGCAGCCTGGGTTCTGCCCAAGGGCTGGATCAGGACAGGGCAGCCTTCACCGATCAGGTGGCCCCATTCGCTTGTGCTGGCCCAGGAGCAATGCTGACTGGCTAGGAGGGTGGGGCGCTTCTGCAGGTCTTTGTCCCGCCGGGCAGCCTAGTCAACAAAGGCCCGGAAGCAGGGCTGGGCTGCTGGGGGGGTTTGCAGGGGTTCGGGAGAGCCCCTAGCTAAGATTCTGTGCAGTTCAGAGAACCCCCCCCAAATCCTGCCCCCCCCACCCAGGAGTCCCCATGTGGCCCGTTTTGGATACAGGTAAGTGCAAGGTGCGCACAGAGGTTCAGGGAGGGCAAAAAAAAGCAGGCCTCCTGGAAGTTTGGGAAGGCCGGAAACGGGCCTGTTTCCAGAGAGCCTCCAGAGCCCAGGGGAGGCCATTTGCACCCTCCTGGAGGCTTGAGGAAAGCCTCCGGAGCCCGGGGAGGGTGAAAATCCACTCCCCGTGGTGCAGGAGGCTGACTAGGCCACACCCACCATGGCCACGCCCACCCAGCAACGGGGCAGAGAACGCTTTGCTAAAATGTTTGAAGCCCATCAGAAGGGCGCTGACTGCCCAGGTTCAGACTCCAGCGAGCTCTGGTTTGGCCTCCCAGCAGGTCTGCCTCTGTCACAAGCGCTGTCTGCCCCAGGCCTGCCCAGCCAGGGGGTCAAAGGGGAGGAGGGGCTGAGGGCAGCTGCCACCGTTCCCTGTCCCTCCCCTTCACCTGATCCAGCAGGGGAATGCCAAGCGCAAGATGGCTGCAGACAGACTGTGTGGCAGAATGGAGTCCTTACATGCCCTGGGCATTCAATTCGCACCCAGCCCTCCCCCCCCCAACCCCAGTGAACCACGCAGGAAACTCTACAGCCCTCTTCAAGCAGACCCACGGATGTTATTCCCACGCAGGGCCCCAGGCGGTCCCCGACCGATAGCCCAATTCCCAGCCAGGAGCCTTTCTTGGGCATGCATCTCTACTCCCCGCCCATATTTTGTCTTTCTATCTGGCACTTTGGTGGCCCACCAGCCCCCCCACCCTCCAGTCCCAAATCCACACCAGACCCGCAATGGATGTGTAAAAGAATTTAATTCCTACAAGCAGGATTATCCAGAGCAGCAGAGCAATGGAGGCCAGGCCCCACAGAGCCTGCTGGCCTTTGCCCTACACTCTCCATATATCCACTGGTCCTGAGTAGGGCGGGGGGCATGTGCTGTCTAGACAGTTTATAGTTAATGGGATTTTGGATATTTAGGAATTGAGAGCTGTCCCCTTAAGGGATATGCATCATGGTAAATGTAGTTAAGGTATCCTGGGAAATGTAGTCCATGTCATGTGGCCACATCTGTAACCCTGATTGGTCACTGAATTGACCCTTGGTGGGTTGGGGGAGGTTTCTTCACTCTTGCCTGAACACACAGCCTCGTGGTAGCAGCTCTACCCGCTGCCTCTACGATATGGGATGAAAGCGATAACCATCTTTTTACCCATAAAGACAGATATGCCAAGGATCGGACATTTAAGAAGAACCTCATCATAACCGTGAGTGGATAAGGATGCCTTTCTTGGGCATGCATTCCTACTCCCCACCTATATTTTGTCTTTCTATCTGGCACTTTGATGGCCCACCAGCCTCCCTCCCTCCAGTCCCAAATCCACACCAGACCCACAATGGATGTTTAAAAGAATTTAATTCCTACAAGCAGGATTGTCCACAGAGCAGCTGGGCAACGGAGGCCAGGCCCCACAGAGCCTGCTGGCCTTTGCCCTACACTCTCCATATACCCACTGTTCCCAAGTCGGGCAGGGGGAGGGGTACATGGAACACTTTTGAGGCACATACAGAAAAGGCAAGAGCCGTACCCCAGGCTCCCCCCCTCCCCCGTTCACAAAACACTCTGGATAGTCAGCAGGGACCCCCGCTGAAGCTAAAACCAAGGGAGGAGGAAGTATAAGCCCCACCCTCCGCTTCTACAAACTGCTCAAAAGGGAAAGGATCCCTTTGGAGAATCTGGGGTGGGTAGGGATCTAGGGGGTCTCCAGGATCTACAGCACCCGCCCCCCCAAAGCAGACTAGTGGGGTACCCCACTGCTTGCCAAGGCACCCAATTGAAGAGCAGATCGCCAAGGTGAACAAAGACAGCCCACCTGTCTTATGCCTTTCTCTCTGAGTGTCCCCCCAAAAGGCCATCAGGCCCCAGAAGAGATCCACAGCCGGCTGTCTCTGCCCACATGGAAGCAGCCCCTACTTCCCTCCCCAGCTAAAATGCGGTCCTGAAAACAGCCCGTTTGGGGCTCCCCTGTCCTGCCCTGCCTCTCTTCTTCTACCCAGGAGCCTAGCAGGCATGCAGATGGCCTCAGCCATGCCCTGGGGGAGACCTGGGCAGCCCCCAGCAGTTCCAAAGCCTCCGGGCGCCTGCAGCGGCCATGAACTCAGCCATCTTCCCTTCTTCCGCCAGGGTCACTGCAGCACACAGGGATCTCCCGCATCCTCAGCCGCTTTGGGGGTCTGGGGGTTCTCCCCTTGATCCGGGAGGGGGGCATCCTCCGCCAGCTTCCCCCGCAGCTCCATCAGCAAGTCCCGGCTCTCGCTGGGGGGCAAATTGCTCAGGAAGTATTGGGGAGCCAGTTCAGCCACACTAGAGACAAAGGAAAATGTGGACCTGGGCTGAGCATTGGTGCATCACACAGAGTTCCCCTAAGACTGGTCAGTCTCCGCTCCTTTGGGAGGGGGAGAGCACAGAGAACGTGCACACACACACACATCGCCCCCAGGGGTGGGATTCTCCCGGTTTGGGCGAACCCCTAGCTCTGATGCTCAGCTGGCTCCAAACCGGTTTGGTCCAACAATCATGTGGGCCCGCCTGCCCACTCCTGCGCTGCACTCACCTGTACCTGCTCGGCTGATTTGCGTGGCAGAGCGGATCGCCGCGCCTCAGCTGTGTTACTTCCCCGAAGTAACATTGAAGGGAAGTAATTTTGAAAGCTGTGTACGCGCGCAAAGCGCACGATTAGCAAACCGGTCGTTACACCGGCAGCATCCCACCACTGCCTGCCCCCGCCCAAGGGGAAGCTTACAATTCTGGCGGGATCTCAGAGACGATCCTCAGGCAGTTGTCCTGGGAGACAGTGAATTCGTGGTAGAGCACCCAAGAGGGAGGCCGTGGGGGTGGGCGGCGCAGTCGATAGCAGCAGCTGGGGGGCAGCTGGGCCAAGTGCTTGTGGGTCAGCAGCAGGTAGTTGCCTGAGCCGTCGATGTCCCGGGCGACCTGCACAAGGGGAAGAGGAGCAGTTCTCTCACCCGCGCTAAGAGGCAGCCCCCTCCCGATGGCAGAGCTCTCTGCACCCAAGAGGCCATGGCCTGGGGGTCTCCGTTGGAGTCGGCTGGTGGCTGGCTGTCCTCTCTTGGATCATAGCCCTGGCCATGCCTTGGCTCTCGGCTTGCTGGTGTGCCTGGCAAGTCCCCGTGCCTGATTTCCCCCCCCCTCTGCAGGGACCAACTCCTGCTTCAAGATCCCGCATGTGCCTGCTGGCCCCAAGATGTTGCAGTCTGACCCGGGCAACATTAGGGCTGTGCTGGGGCGGGGGGGGGGGCGGCGGCTCTACCTTGAGGAAGAAGCCAGTGAGGAGGGCTCGCTTCAGCTGCAGGATGTTGCTGTCGCTGCCAAAGGCTGGTGGGGAGACCGGCAGCTCAATCCGCTGCATCACATCCAAGAGCTCTGTCCGAACCGCTCCGGCCAGCTGCAAGGCTGCCTCACTGACCGCGTGTTTCCGACACCAGCTTTCTGGGTCGCTCTCTAAAGGAAAAGGATCTCCAATTAGATCACCAGAATGTTGGAAACGTAAACAGAATTAAGGAACTTACTATCATATGTGGTGGATGTGCCCAGTAGCAAAAAAATATTGGAGGAGGATAAGAAGGTGGATTGAGAAAATAACTGAACGATAAATTAAGTTACAACCAGGTACATTCTTATTAGGCATAATAACAGGAAAATATGACAAAAAAACACAATATCTAATGCTACATTTAATAACGGCGGTTAGAATTGTTTCATGTGCAAAACTGGAAAAATGGTATTATACCATCTGAGGAAAGTGTGATAAAGTATTAGAGTCTGCCAAGATGGATAGGCTGACAATGGAAATAAAAGATAGAGGAGAAACCGAATATTATTTGATTTGGAACACATACTATGATTTGTTAAATAATAGATACAAAAATATTACAGTGAAAAATATATAAAAAGGACTGTGTGTGTGTGTGTGTGTGTGTGTGTGTGTAATTAAAATATATATTAAGCATATGTATACCGATACCGAAAAGTTGCAAAGAATGAAAATGGTGTTATAAAATGAGGAATTTAAAAAAAAAAAAATAACTTTAAAAAATAAAAATAAAGGGAGGAAGGCAGTGTGGGGATGTTTGCTGCTGGTCCTCTACCAACCCCCTCCCCCCGGAGCCTCTGCCTGTCACTCACGCTGGTGGAACGCATTGAAGACATTGATGAGCGTGAAGTGATCCCCGGCTGGGTGGAGCAGAGCCTGCTGCCGCGCCACCACCGCGTCCTCCCAGCGTGTCACCGGAGTCTGGAAACAAGGCCAGGCTGTAGGGAGGAAGATCAGCCGAGCTCAGGAGACCCAGGGAGAAAGGCTGGACAGTGGAGGTCTCGCCTCAGAGGCAGCCCATGCCCGTACCAGTCAGCATGGCGGCCAGAGTCAGCATCTCCTCCACGCAGTCGAACTCGCAGGAGGCCAGGAGGGCCTTGGCTAGCTGGGGATCCAAAGGGAACTCCGACATAATGATGCCCACCTCGGAGAGGTTCCCGTCATCATCCAGGGCAGCCAGATAGTCCAGGTCCTCCAGGGCCTGCATCAAAGACTCAGGGGCTGGCAGGTAGGGGTGGAGAGGTGCCATCAAATCAACAACTACAACACCACACGCAACAGGCATCATATAAATAGCACACGCAGAACGGCCCTACAACGTTGTCCTGGGATACTTAAGATTCGCCTTCATTTGGAGGTCCAATGAAGGGCTGCTGCTGGCCTGGCAGGGACAGCCACCATCCCACCCCCCCCATCCCGTCCACACCTGGCCTGTCGAGAAAGTCACACTGGCCCACGTCCGCAATGTCCAGCCTCTTGAGCAGCAGGATGGGGCGGCGAAGGTCGGCCTCCATGAGGTGAGTGGGGGAGACGGCCGGCAGCC
This sequence comes from Notechis scutatus, assembly GCF_049901735.1. Lineage (NCBI taxonomy): Eukaryota > Metazoa > Chordata > Lepidosauria > Squamata > Elapidae > Notechis > Notechis scutatus. Next base: position 7,819,921 of record NC_142012.1, read on the forward strand.
TCTGCTCGTAGCAGGCCTCTGAATAGAGGCGCAAACAGGTCCCTGTGGGGCAGAGCATCGCTTAAGAACGCCTGGGAAGGCCTCTCAGGCCTCTGCCGGAGTAGCCAAACCCCAGGAGGCCCAGCCGCTTACCTGGAGGAGCGCCAGCAGCCCTGAGCCGTCGGGCCTCTGCCTGCCTCCGGCTGATGGGGCGCAACTCCTGTGACGCAGCCCGGATCCGGGGTTGTACACCTGTCCAGAAGAGAGCAGCCAGAGGCTGCTGGGCAAGAGGTGGCCAAAGCAGAAGATTGGGGGGGGGGAGCATCTTCTTTCTCACCCACAGTTGTGGGTGGGAGGAGAGGGCCAAGGGCAGCTACCCCTTGTGGGCTTCTGGGAAAGGGCTGCTGGAGGAACCACGGAATCTGGAGGCGCACCTAGGGCTTGCCGGCCTTCGTTTCTTATCCCACCCAAAGGGAAAGGAAGTGGTGGGATTCAAAAAATTTTTATGACGGGTTCTGTGGGCGTGGCGGGAAGGATTCTGCAAAATCCCCCACCCTCCTCTAACCTGCTTTTCAGCTCTGTTCTCCTGTGCAGGACAACCAAAGAAGACCCAGCCGATCAGCTGGGACTCAGGAGGCAGAGAAGAGATGGGGTTGGCAAGGCCAGTCAGAGGTGGGATTGGCCAGTTCTTTGAACTACTCAAAATGTCTGCTTCTGGTTCTCCAGAACCTGTCAGAACCGGCTGAATCCCACCTCTGAAAGGAACGCTGCCCTTTGATAGATGAAAGCCCCTATAATCTCCCATGCAGACCAAATGGGAGGATTTGAGGTGCCGGAATGCGAGGTGTGCGTGTGTGTCTCTTGGTGTACTTGCCGGGGGACAGGCTAATGGTCAACAGTTCCCAGGCAGCCTTGGCCGGGCTCAGAGCACTGTGAGGCTCATCGGGGGTCTTGGCCTCTGGGCCAGAGGGCAGGCGAGCAACCCCTCACATAAGACCCTCCTCCGCCTTTCTCTCCTGCCCCGGAGACTCACGTTGCGTAGCTCCGTCCCCGTATCGATGACGTGCCTTACGCTGCCCACCGAGAAGGCTGCGTCTGCCAGCCAGTGGGTGACAATGACTCGGCATGCCCGCTCACCCAGGCTGTCCTCATACAACTTCTGGCTGTCCCTCCCCACAGCCGCATGCAGAGGCAGCACCAGCAGGGGTCCCAGGCCGGCCTCTAGGACCGCAGCCTCTGCTCGGAGGGCCTCGCACACCTCCTTGATCTCCTGGGGGAAGAGACACAAAAATGCCCTTTTTTCTTCCACAACCAGAACCCCGCGACCCCACCTGCGACCCCAGGAAGGAGGCTGGCCCTTCAACTGGACACAGTGCCTCTTGATCTACGTGGTGCGTAGCCCATCTGCCTCTCTAGCTTCCTCACAGGGTGGCCTCACTCTGTCCCCTCTTGCAAAGTGGCCAAGAGATCCCCCCCACTAAATGCCACCCAAGGGTCCTAAGCCTTCCTGCCACACTGCTTTTACGGGCAGCTTCTGCACCATGCCGGCCTCTGCCCAAAGACTCACCTGCTCACTGGCCATGAAGACCATCACGTCGCCAGGTTCCTTTTGTCGATGAAGCTCCAGCACGGCTTGGCAGGCAGCAGGCACATGGCCCCCTGGGAGGGGGTCTCTGTAGGTCAAGCGTGGCGCGGGGCCAAGGCCCGGGACCCTCACCACGGGGGCATCCTGGTAGAACTGGCACAGCTGCTCTTCCAGGAGAGGCTCGGTCACCACCACCAAGCGGAGATCCGGGCGCTGGTGCTGCACGTCCTTGAGCAGCCCCAGGAGCAGCTCCGTGGCCACCGTGCGCTCCTGAGCTTCGTCTAGCACCACCACCCCGTACTGCCGCAGAAGGGGGTCCGAGGTCATCTCTTGCAACAGGACTTCGTCCAAGCAGAACCTGCAACACAGGAGTTGGGCAAGTGGAGCAGCCGGCCGGGACAGGGGCTCTTCTGCTGGGAGGCAACCTCTAGAGGCGTCTTGTTTGGGTCTTTCGGCTAAGCCCCAAAGCCAGCGTCTGCACCGTCTGCCCCCCAAAGGTTCCAATAGAAGAGGGACACGCATCCGCTTCCCCACCAGCCAGGGGCCAGAGGAGCCCATCCGCCTGAACACCCCACAGAAAGAGGGAGCTGGGGAGGATGGGGGCCCTGTCAGCCATGCCAGGTTCCCGTAGCCCCTTCAGAGTAACTGAGGTGCCACCACAAAAGGAGAGGCCTCTTTTGATAGACCAAAGTTTTTGCACTTCTACTTATGATGATCCCTTAGGGAGCTTGTTGGTCTGGGCGGGGTCTTCAAACTTGACAGCTTTAAAACGGGTGGACTTCCACTCCCAGAATTCCTCCTCCAGTCGTGTTAGCTCAGGAATTCTGGGAGTGGAAGTCCACCCGTCTTAAAGCTGTCAAGTTTGAAGACCTTTGTGATAGATGATGGATGGATGGGTGGATGGTAGATATAGATATGGATGGATGATAAATAGATATGGATGGATGGATGGACAGTAGATATGGATGGATGGATGGGGAGACAATAGAAGATGGACAGATAGATGATAGACCAAGGGTCTTCAAACTTGACAGCTTTAAGAATTGTGGACTTCCACTCCCAGAATTCCTCCTCCAGTCATGTTAGCTCAGGAATTCTGGGAGTGGAAGTCCACCAGTCTTAAAGCTGTCAAGTTTGAAGACCTTTGTGATAGATGATGGATGGATGGGTGGATGGTAGATATAGATATGGATGGATGATAAATAGATATGGATGGATGGATGGACAGTAGATATGGATGGATGGATGGGGAGACAATAGAAGATGGACAGATAGATGATAGACCAAGGGTCTTCAAACTTGACAGCTTTAAGAATTGTGGACTTCAACTCCCAGAATTCCTCCTCCAGTCATGTTGGCTCAGGAATTCTGGAAGTTGAAGTCCACAAGTCTTAAAGCTGTCAAGTTTGAAGACCCTTGGTCTGGGGCAGTGGTGGAATTTAATTTTTTTTTACTACCGGTGGGCGTGGCTTGGTGGGCGTGGCAGGGGAAGGATACTGCAAAATCCCCGTTCCCTCCCCACCCCACTAACCTGCTTTCCAGCTCCGTTCTGTGTAGGGCAACCAAAGACCCAGCCAATCAGCTGGGACTTGGGGGGCAGAGAATAGAGTGGGGTGGGGCCAGTCAGAGGTGGGATTGGTCGGTTCTCCAAACTACTCAAAATTTCTGCTACTGGTTCTCCAGAACCAGTCAGAACCTGCTGAATACCACCTCTGGTCTGGGGGCTTTTTGCTAGCTGGCAACTGCCTGGAGAAGCCCCAATGGCTTCCTTAGTGGTGTTTTCAGGTGTGCTTGCCCTGACCTCGTCCTTCCCAGGGCTGAGCGGAAGAGGCTGCTTCCAAGTGCCCCAGGTGGCTTATTGTCGAGGGGTCTGCCTTGGGGGTCTCTTGGTTTCTAAACTACTTCCAGTACCCAGTCATGCGTCAGTATTCTCCTTTCTGCATTTTTTCTTTCTTTCTCTGATGGTAATAATGTTAACAATAGTAACACTTTTCCTTTAAGCCAAGGCCGGGTTTATCTGACTCCACCCCTCGTAAATCAATGGCGTCAGAGAAACGGAAATGCCCCACCAAAGTCTTGAATCCACTGGACTGGGGGTCTCCAACCTTGGCAACTTTAAGACTTGTAGACTTCAACTCCCAGAATTCCTCAGCCAGCTTTTCCAGGTTGGCGATCACTCTCCATCCAGTGCAGGGGTCACCAACCTGGAAAAGCTGGCTGAGGAATTCTGGGAATTGAAGTCTACAAGTCTTAAAGATGCCAACAGTGGGCAGTTGATAGAGTCCTGGGGAGCTCCTCATCCTGCCTGGATGTCCAGGGCCAACACATGCAGTGTCAGTCAAGACGAACGAGGCCCCGACATGGACACGGCTCCCAGGCAAAGGGGTCCCACTGACCTGAGCAGGGTCTCTGAGACGCAGCAGTCCTCGTGGGGCACGCAATAGCCCACCTCGTGGCCCACATTGAGGTCCATCTCATCTGCCACACGCAGGGCCAGGCTGAGGGCTGCCAAACTATGAGGCTGGGTGCAGACTACTCGGCCGTGGGCAAACTGCACCGAGAGGGCTTGCTCTGCGCACCACTGGGGCACCTGGGAAGAGAGGAGGGGGTCAGTGCACAAGCCAGCCTCCCCCCCCAGCTGATCAGATACAAGCCTAACCCTAACCAATAGGTCTTGCATTTTGAGCCGTCTCTACTCAGGGGATCCACTAATGCAGGGATCGCCAACCAGTGGGCTGGGGACCACTGGTGGTCCGCGAGAAAATTTTGGTGGTCCACAGAGAAATGTCACCCCCAAAGCAATTAATCCAGGCTGCAGGGGAATACAAGGCTTGCGTCGGTTGCATTGCAAACAACACGAGGGGAGGGGGGAAAGGATGGAAGGGGGGGAACTTGCCCCACTCATCCCACATGCCTCGCCTGGCCACTGGGCTGCTTCTTTTTGCTTCTTTCTTCTGCCTTTGGCTGCATGCAAGGAAAGCAGCAAAAGTCTTCCTTTCTCTCCCCCAAACTCTGCCAGAACTGAGTCTTTGGGACCCTGCAAGGCGTCCTGCTCCAAGAGGCTGCTCTGTCGCAACAAGTCTCACAAAGACTCGTTTCTGGCGGACTTTGGGGGAGAGAAAGAAAGACTTCTGCGGCTTCTGCTGCTTTCCTTGCATGAAGTCAAAAGTCTCTCTCACCCCCTGAGAACAGAGCTGGAGACGGTATCCTGCGATCCCAAATAAAGAACGGATCATCGATTGGTAGGAAAACGGGGGTGGGGAACTCTCCTGCAGACTTTTTTGGGGATTTTTCCCAGGGTCTCTGGACCGCGGGATTTAAAATGATGAGTTTGGTGGTCCCTGAGGTCCAAAAGGTTGGCCTGCACAAATGCGCAAAGTCCATCCTTAGCTCAGTTCCATCCCCCCAACTCTTAAAGAAAGGCAGCTGAGAAGCTGCACAGACCAGCTACAAAACTCTGCCCGGCCTCGCCTTCAGGCCCCTGCAAGGCTCTCCTCCCAGGCAGCGGCCGGGGCACGTCTTGGTGATTCCACCTCAAAGGCCACCCCACGGCGGGGCTCCACACCCCGAACCTGGGAAGTCCGTGGCGACGGGCGGCCCAGACTCTGGAGCCACGTCACCCGGCACGGGCTGGGCCAGGGCTTGGCCGGCAAGGCGGCTCGGAGACTCCCGACTCCCGTTTTCACTCCGGTCTCCGCCCGCCTCGTCTCGCCCCGCCAGGGGAGGGAAGGAAGGCCCCGCCCGGGCAAAGATCCCATCGACGCGGCTAACTTGCCGAGGCCAGAAGCGCCTCGCCCAGCCGCGCCTCACCGTCCCGGCCTGCCCGACGGGGAATTGCCGCCCACTGGACGCCCCCCGCCCCCCGGCTCCTCGGCGGCCACGCTGACCTGCGTGCTCTTGCCGGTGCCCGGCTCGCCCGAGACCAGGACGAGGCCGGCGCTGCTCTCCAGCTGCTCCAGGAAGGCGAAGCGGGCGGCCCAGATGGGGAGGCGGCGGCGGCGGCTCAGCAGCTCGTAGTAGCGGGAGGAGAAGGGCAGCCCGTCGAAAGGGTTCACCTCCAGGTCGCCGCTGCCGCCGCCGCCGCCCGCCGCTTCCTCCGCCTCGTCCTGCAGCAGCAGAGCCGCCATGGTAGCGCGGCCGAGGCCTGGCTCCCGGGATCCCGCGCGAGGGGCGGCGGGCTGCTGCTGCTGCTGGAGGCCGGCCCGGCCCCTTCCCCAGCCCGGCAGCGGCGGCTTCCTGCGCTCCCGCCCGGACTGGCCCGCCTCCACCTGCCGCGGGCTCGGGCGGGCGGGTCTCTCGCGCAGCGTCACCTCGCGCCTCGGCAAGGCTGCGGAGATGGGCGGGGCCTAGGGCGCCACGCCACGCCCCTTCGCGTCACGCACACCTGGCCGGGTGGCGGTGGCCGAAGCCTGTCGGATGCGCGAGTCCGGCCGCGCGGCCAACGCTGCAAACGGGCTTGTGGGTGGGGGGGGTGGGGGGCAGCGAAGGCGGGGCTGTCCGCTCTGCGTGGTTCATCGCCGCCGGCCGCACCTGCCGGGTCAGGAAACAGGCGGCGGATTAGCCAAAAGCAAGCCGGAAGAAAGCTTTTTAGCTTGGCCACCCCGGCGCTCCCTTTTTGCAAAGCTCCGTCCGAGGCAGGTGTGGCGGAGGAGGATGGACGCGCTTCGTGGTCGGCCCACACATTCACTCTCCAAGCGCTGAGGACACGCGTGAAAGGGAGACCAATGCTTAGTTGCTCTAAACCAGAGGTTCCCAAACTGGGCCACTTGAAGACTTAGGGATTTCAAACAAAATACCCTATAATATTGATATAAGAGTAAAAACGATACATTGTAATAATATGTTATATTGGATGATGATGGAATGAATGGCGTCATGAACTAGGCATTGTAAAAGTAGAGACTTGCTCAAAAAGAATGCTATGAATTTATAACTAAAGTCTAATATTGGTTTGATAACAATATAATATGACATTGGTAGTTGACCTGTATAATATGAATGTTAATTTAAGGTTAGGAGGGAAAGACTGTTAATATTGTGCACAAGAGATATGTACCAACTGACACACTGCACAAGGAAAGATGGTTTTGGGTTTTGGGTTTATGTTTGTGTTTATCTATGTTGTTAAAATAAAATAAAAATAATTCAAACAAAAAAGACTTATGGATTTCAACTCCCATAATTCTCCAGCCAGAATTAAAGTCCACAAGTCTTAAAGTTTGCCAAGTTTGGGGACCTCTGCTCTAAACTTACTTTTGGCAGGTATGGAGGGAAGGGAGGAAAGCATGTGGGTGGTTTGCAGCTGCTGATGGATAACCTTCCCCCAAAAAAAAAAAAAAAAAAAAAAAAAAACTCCTTTGGATCACAGCCTTCGTTTCCTAGAGACAGCATCTGAAGCTCATCCCCTTCTTAAGAGGGACCCACCGGATGCAAGCGCCTCAGGAGAACCAGGCCGGGTTTAGTGGGAAGAGCCCTTCCCTGCCCTTCCCATGCTGGAGTCAGTTCTGACCTTCTGGACCCAGAACACGCTCTGGGGCCACTTTCAGTTGGCCGGCTGGTCTCACAGGAGGGAAGATGAGAGTTTTTTCTGTGGTCATTGTAAGGCAGGGATGGTCACACTTGACAGCTTTAAGACTTGTGAACTACAACTCCCAGAATTCCTCCTCCAGTCATGTTAGCTCAGGAATTCTGGGAGTTGAAGTCCACAAGTCTTAAAGTTGCCAAGGTTGGAGACCCCTGGCCTAGTTAGCCTCCTGCACCATGGCAGTTGGGGGGGGGGCATATTTGCCCTCTCCCGGCCCTGGAGGCTTTCCTCGAGCCCCCAAGAGAGTGAAAATGGCCTCCCTGGCCTCCGGAGGCTCTCTGGAAGCCGGAAACGGGCCCATTTCCAGCCTTCCTGAACTTCTGGGAGGCCCGTTTTTAATCCCTCCCCAAACCTCTCCACATGCCCTATATCCAAAACCGGCGGCGTGGGGACTTCTGGGAGGGGAGGGGTGGGTGGGGCCAGCCAGGAATGGGATTTGGGGGGTCCTCTGAACTACACAGAATCTTAGGTAGGGGCTCTCCTGAACCCCTGCGAACCCCCAGCAGCCCAGCCCTGGCTCTGCTTAAACAAGTTCCATCTGTTCGATGCTTGTCACTTACCTCCCGCTTGGAGTGATGAGGGGCCCTTGGCCACTTGAAAACAGAAAGAACCCGAGGTCTGGTGACACCAGTTGTCCTTTCCCTCAGTGAAGGACACAATTCAGCTGGGCAATACTCTCTCTAGGTAGAGCCAGTTGAACAGTTGCACCTGGTGGACATTCAGCCATGGTTCCAGAGCAAGTGAGGGGGGGAAGGTTGCCATGGGGAAATGTGGGACCCTGAGTTGCTCAAGCTGTTCTGAGGTCTTGCCACGCCCACCAAGCCATGCCCACCTACCGACTCCGTGGGTGACTCAGATGCAGAGCAGGTATTGAGCAGGTTCAGTAGTGGGGAACTGTTGACCATTAGCCCTGGACGGGCACTGAGCCCATTGGGATAACTGAGGCACCTGTGGATGTCCTGGTAGCCTCTTTGGAAGGCGGAGCCAGCAGGGCAAACAGCCAAGGAGCCTGTCCCCCTGCAAGTACACACACACACACACACACCTTGCATTCCAGCACCTCAAATCCTCCCATTTTGTCTGCATGGGAGATTTCAGTGGCTTTCATGCAGGCCACGAGAAAGGGAGCGTTCCTTTCAGAGGTGGCATTCAGCAGATTCGGACCATTTATGGAGAACCGGAAGCGGAAATTTTGAGTAGTTCAGAGAACCGGCCAATCCCACCTCTGACTGGCCCCGCCAACCCCATCTCTTCTCTGCCTCCCATTGAGTCCCAGCTGATCGGCTGGGTCTTCTTTGGTGGCCCTGCACAGGAGAACGGAGCTGGAAAGCAGGTTAGTGGAGTGGGGAGAGAATGGGAAGGCAGGGGCTGGTGGGAAGCACTGGGCAAGCGGTAGCAGGGGATGGGTGGGTGAAAACAGCTTGTTTCAACTGCAACACAGGAGCCCAAAGGCCAGATGTTTGCCGTATAGCTCGTCAGATGCTGAGATCAAGACTGGCCCCCTTTTCCTGTTCTGTGTTGGCCAGACCGCAGCTAAAATGCTGTGACTGGTTCAGTTTTGGGAAGGACAGCTGGATAACGCCTGCACCATCTTTGCCCAGACAAGGCCTCCAACCAGGGCGGCTTTCCTTTCCTGCAAAAAGCGGCTGGGGCGAGGCGTTTTGTTCCTGGGGCAAAGGACTCTTTGATGTCCACTGCTCTGGAGGGGCTGTCCATACCTCAGTTCCTGGAAGGGCACGTGCTCCGTTTCCTGGGCCACAGGCTCAGGGGTTACTCACTGGGAAAATGGCAACATCCTGAACATCAGGGACTCTTGACCCTCAGGGGCAACTTGGAAGTTCTTTAAAATGTCAGACGTAAGAAGAGAAAATATCCAAGAAGGAATTGGGGAGAAAAAAATCTTTTATTTTAAATACTTAGCGGGATACCTATGTGGTCGGGCTTAGGAAAATAAGGGTGGGGGGAGGCAGAATTCTGCCTCTGCCTACCAGCATCCATCGGTATTTATCTGGCTAGCATCCTGTCAGTGTGTGAGTTGAGGGCGGTTTGGAAACTGAAACAGTATTTACTGTGTGAGCAAGGAGACAGCAAGGAGACTGGGCGTGGCTTAGCTTAACTGTTCTGGACTAAAGCTGCTTGGTGCTCTGAACCTGAAATTCTTCTCCTCTGCTTGTGTTTTGCATTTGGAACAGATTTCTTTTCAGGTGGGGAGGGGGGAGAATTCCTTAGCATCAGAGCGTGTTAATAATAATATAGGAAATACTAATGCTCTGGTGGTCATTTCAAAAAATCCTTTCTTAGCGAGCATCTTAGAAGACAAGAGAAACATATGTGCCAAATGTCAAAGTTTGTGGACTTTACAGTTCTGGAGATTTTGTGATGATGCGTGAGTGGTTATTTCGCTTTTATATATATGGACTGGGGCAACCTGGGAGCAGAGATACAAAAGCAGAATGCAGCCTGTACAACCCGATCCCCTCTGTTTTTTCTGTGAAGCATAAAAGACCCTCTCCAGAGCATTCAGGGAAGAGCCGTTGAAGGAGGGAGGGTTCCAACTGCTGTCCTCCCATCATCTGGATAGATCCTTACTTCCTTTTTAGTTGCAAAATATTTGCATTTTAATGTTTTAAAAATGCTTTTATTTTGCTTAATAAAATTTTAATAACTCTTGACGAATGTATCTTTTCTTTTACGTATACTGACAGTATTTGCACCAGGGCAAATTCCTCGTGTGTCCAATCACGCTTGGCTAATAAAAGGATTCTAATTCTAATTAATTTATTTCACTTTTGAGAGGTGTTCTTTTTTCCTAAGGAGAGATGGCTAGAAGAAATATTTTTCCTTAGTCACAGCCGTAAAGTGGCACTACTTTATGGACATTCGCAATTATATTTTTTACTGCTAGAAAAGCTGACTGGCTGTGTCTTTGGGACACAATGAGGAAGGGGGAAACATTTAAGTGAGGTGACCTGGGGAAGGTGGGGTGGTCGTGGTCATTTCAGAGTCGTGAAACCCAAGCGGGGTATAAGAGGGATCCAAGCTGGAATCCAAGTTATTGGAGAGTGTTGAATTTTTGTTTCCAGATTAGTTTGCATCCGGCACCCTCCTACTCGGTCCTTGAATCTAGCTCAGAAGAAGCATACACACTACTCAGTTCAGCTAGCAAAAACCATCGCTTGGCATTTATTCATCGTTCATCAGAAAGTTAATGGCAGAAATGACACGAAAGGCAAGCAGAATCGGGTGGGGACGGACAGACACACAACTCAAGGACATCAACCAGAAGCAGCAATTTACTAACTTCCATCTCAAAAGCCTCAGAATGCCCCACAGCGAGTGGGAAAATCCTCCCTCTTTCTCTCCCCCGTTTCTGATGGGAAGGGAATCTTCCATTTCTGTGAAAACACGCAGAGGGGATTGCCAAACGGTCCTCAGAATTCCCTGGACAATGGATCACAAGCTCCCTTTAACTTTTAAAATGCAAACATTTCTCCAGTCTCCTCTTAGTTTTGCATTTTATCACCGTCCTCACCTGAGCCATTGGAAAGGAGCACATCTTAAGGGGGAAGCTAAAAAGGATCCTTCCAAAAACGGCTTTGTACCCAGAACGTTGCTTGGATCTGCACTAGATGTTGAGCTGCTAACCAGTCAACCTAGTTTGTAACGTGACCCCAGTTGGGGCCACTAAGAGGGGTTCCAAGGTGCCCCACAACCCTCGAAATCTGAGTCAAGGGATCTCTAGATAAGGTTGCCATGCAAACACAGCTGATAAGTTAGGAACCGGTTACCAACTGCTGAGAAATCAGGCTTAACTACCACAGCCAGTAGCTCCAGCCCACAGGGCTGCTGGCAAGCAAGGTAGGGACCCCTCCGGGCATAGATACGGCCAGGCAACCCGTCTGCAGAGCAACCACAACTACTCCAGCTGTGTGTGTGGGTTCACACAACGCTGAGCCACAAACTGGCCAACCATGGCAAACTCCAGTAAACGATACAGCCTAGATAAAACCATTAAACAGCGTAGTAAGTGCTCATTCCATGGAAAGTATAACCACTGGAAGACGGGTAACAAAATTCAACCATCAATACAAAAAAAACACACCCTTCTTTGTGGTTGGCGACAATCAAGTATCTTCCGGAAGCATCTCTCAGAACGTCCGAGCCAATTTCATGGCTCCTAAAAACTCAAAAGGGTTGGTCTGGACACCTGGAAGATGGTCAGACGATGGGACGCTTCTCAAGAGGCCCTTCGGTGAAGCAGCCCAGGAAGAGCAGGGAACACGGAAGGGCCTTCATACTGTCAGTTCCCCACCGCCCTCCCTACCACTGATGTAAAATCAACCACTTGCACTGGAATCTTCCCTCTGACAGAACAGCACAAGAAGTCCAGAAGGTCAAGCTTGGGGGCTGCCTGCAGCAGCCAGAAACTTCCAAAGAGAATGTGACTTTTCCAGGGGTTTCTCTCTCTCATACCAAAACAAGCAGCACCTGACCCAAATGGATGAGCATTAAGAGTCGTGTTTATTTTCATAAAGACCCCTCCTCCCCCCACGCTGGGCAGAGACTCTGACAATGCCGGGTCCAGGCATGGTGGTGGGGAACGCGGGAATGCTGGCACACTGTGCTTGGCTGCAGCCTCCCCACCTGCAGAGGCAGCCCATGGATGGCACACACAATACTTCTCAAGAGCCACCACCTTGGTCGCCCCAGGACAGCAGTGATCCCCTGCAAAGATCATTTGTCTACCGAGCCACAAGTTCAAGCTAAGGAGCTGGTCAGCAGCTGCCCTCCGCGTGGGCTATTCCATATTTCTCTGTGTATCTCCTGCGAAGAAAGAGAACAACTTCAGTACGAGGGCCCACTTTCTGACGCCCTCTCCCCAGGGTGCTTCCCCTTCCGGGTGCAACCCTCTGCCCACAGAAAGAGAGGGAGGGGCCCACCACCTTCTGGCGTAGTCCCAGAGCGCTTGCTTCCGTTCCTGGAGAGAGAGTTGTCTGGCTTCCGCAGATCTGGCAAAGAGCTTCCCCGATGCCTAAGGAAAAGAGAGACCCCCTTTAGGAACCTGCCCAAACGCGCTTCTTCCAGACAAGACACTCGCGCAGCCTTCTGGACCTGAATGCAAGTACCGGGGCTATTCGGGAGGTGGAAGGATCCTGAGCACCGTAGAAAGAGGGAGCTGCAGCCACAAAGCCTTCGGTCTCTGCCTCTGGTACGAAGGGAACCCGCCCCTCCAAAAGATTGGCAATTGTGGTGTCCACGCAGTTAGTCTGAGCTGAGAGGAGAGAGAAACGAGGAGCTCTCTTTAGTGAAGGCAAGCACCAACTCAAGGTCCCTTCTCACAACCACACAATCCCTCGTGGCTGAGGCTGCCTTCCCATAGGCATCTCGGCTGCACTGACGCTTTACGTGGGCTTTCCCGTGTACGCCTTTGAAGGACGAGGCATACATGCTTAAAGAACTCAGTCAAACGACAACGATGCACAGAGAAAATGATTTCTGAAACACCCAACATGAAAAAGGGCAGGAAAAAACAACAACGATGCTGTTGATCACTGGGAAAGCTTTAACTCCCAAAAGGCACCCGGGAAATGTGCTTGCCGCTTGTTCTTCCTATAAGCATTGCCCCATAATAGATGCCCACTCGTCCTAGGAAACCCTGCTTGGGGCTTGACCGAGTGCCAGGAAATCTGCCAAAGGTCCTCTCTGTGCTGCAAAAGGCTGCCTGCCATTCCCAGGTTCCCAAGCCGCAACCTTCCCCTTCCCCTTAGGCCGCAGGGACTGTCTTGGTTAAAGGGTGCAGCACCACATCTGGGCCCGCCTGCTGTGGCTGCTTCTCCCTCCTCACCTAGGTCTTTGCGGATAGCTGACATGGGCACCTGGGGTAGAACTTCTTGGACACGCTGGGCCATGCCTATCAAGCGTACATTCTCCGGGGAGGGCATGCTGCGTGAGACTTGGGGTCGACTCCCAGAGGGTTGGCTTGAAGCTGCAAAGAGAGGAAGGAGTGAGGCTGTTTCCTGCAGGCCCCTTCCGCTGCCTCTGCAGCATAGCCTTTTTCTCCCAGTCAGGCTGAACCTGGTACCCTCCTTGGCAGGTCCTGTCCAGCTGCCTCCCCAACCAAGCGGGACTAAAGATTTGGTGAGAACTTCCAACCGCTGTCCAACACACACACGCTCAAAAGGGTAAGATGCAGAGACTCACGTGGGGGAGGACGGGAAGCTGGAGGGTGGTGGCGGAGACGCTTCAGGTGCTCTGCTTTGTCAGCGGCTGTGAGGCACGTAGACACCACGCCCAACTCCAGAGCTAGAAGCTACAAAGAGCAGAGAGACAAGCTGAGACGTCCTGATCTTCTGAGCACTTCCCCCCTAACCTCCTCCCCGGCTGCCTCTTTCCTACCTCTTGAACTCGCAGGGCAAACTCTTCCTGGGTCTCCTCGGCTTCTCTGTACACAGAGGGAAGCCACCTTGAGGAGAAAGCGAGAAGCCCTCAGGATCTCAGCCCCAGACCGCCAATTCCTTGCTGTCCTTCAGGCTAATGGAGTCCCGAGCCTGGATGCAAAAGTGATCCGGTAGCCCCCACATCCCACAAAAATTAGAGAGCTTTAGTACCTTACTTGATAAACGGTGAAAGGAACGAAGAAAGTCCAGAGCAGCTCAGTGAACCAGGAAGCGCCAGCCACGCTCTGCGAGGGAAGGGAAAAACAACTGGGGCTGTCAAAGAGCCACAGCCAGGTGGCCCCAGGCCTCCTCCGAGCCCCAGACTCACCACAGCCACGAAGGGCCTCCAGACCTGCAGAGCCAACGGCTGCACCGCGTCCACGATGGAGAAGGGCCAGGAGCTGCCAAAAAAAAAAAAAGGGGGCGGAGGGTCGGTTAGGCAGCGCCAAGCGGTGCAGCCCCGGCTCCCCAGCCCCCTCCGGGCCAACCTGAAACGCAGCAGGCCCACCCGGCCGTTGGTGGTCTCCTCCTCGGGGAAGAGCAGCAGCGGCGGATTGCCGCCCTGCAAGCAGTAGCCCTTCAGCGACTCCAGCAGCTCCGCGCGGCTCTCGGCGCCGGCCACCTCCAGGAAGCCGCGGGACCAGCAAGGAAGCCGGCGGCGCCGTTCAGCACGGGCTGCGGGGGAGACGGGCGCGGGGCGGTCAAGGCTGCGGGGACAGCCCCCCTCTCTCCCCAGCCCAGCCCGGGACCCCGCTCACCGCGCTGCAGGAGGCCAGCAGGCCCAGGACGTTGTGGTCGAAGGGCGTGACGTGGTTGGCCACCAGGACGCGGGCGCGGGCGCTGCGCGGCCGGCTCTGCCACACGAAGAGGCCCAGCACGGAGCACATGGCGCGCACCAGGAACCTGCGGGACGGAGCAGTCGAGAGCCCAGTAGCGGCGCGGGGCCCCCCGCCGACCGCGCTCTCTCCCCCGCCCGACAAGACCCCCGGGGCCCCGCTCACCTGCGCGGGGCGCCGTCCGGGAGCGCACAGCTGACCAGGAAGACGTGCAGCCCCACGAAGAGCCGCACCAGCAGCAGGCACAGCCCCACCGGCGCATAGAGCAGCAGCGCCAGCAGCACCGGCAGCGGCCCGTCGCTCGGCAGCCTGCGGAGAGAGGCGCGCGGAGAATGGCAGGAGAGCCCCGGCGGCCGGCAGACCTCCCCCTCCCTCCTCCCCCGCGGAGCCTCGCTCAGGCCTCACCGGTGGGAGTCGAAGAGGCGCTCGGGGCTGGCGGCGGCGGCGGCGGCCGGGACGGGAGGCGGCTCCATACCTGCCCGGGGGCGCCTCGCCGGCCTTCACGGGCGAGCCGCAGGCGCGGCGGCCATCTTAGGCGCCTGGAGGGCAGGCGGAAGAAGCGCCGTGGCACGGCCCCGCCTCTTCCGGTGCCGCTAGAGAGGGGGCCCGTAACTACAACTCCCGGCCTGCCCCGCGGCGAGCGATGGCGGCGAGGCTGACGGCGATAGCGACGGCCCTGCGAGCGATCCCCGGGCGGCGGGGGCAGCTCTCGCGGCGGCGGCGGCGGCCCCGAATGCGGCTCTCGCGGACAGCGGCGCTCAGCTTTCCCGTCCCTGCGGTGGGCGGCGGCGGCGGGCGGGGCGGCGGCGGGGGTGGCGCTGGGGCTGCTGCTGAGCGGAGCGGGGGCCAGGAGCGCCCGCTGCTGCCGGTCCTGAGCGCCGCCGTGCCGGCCCCCGCCGGGCTCCCCGCGCAGCACCTACAACTTCATCGCGGACGTGGTGGAGCAGACGGCGCCGGCGCTGGTCTACATCGAGATCCTGGGCAGGTGGGGTTGGGGGCGCCTGGGGGAGGGGGCTCAAGCGCGGGGGTGGGATGACACGGGTCGGAGGGGGGCAACGTGGACTCATCACCCTTTTGTCCCCCCCTTCACCGTCCACTCCCCGCAGGCACCCCTTCTCGGGCCGGGAGGTGCCCATCTCCAACGGGTCGGGCTTCGTGGTGGCGGCGGACGGGCTGGTGGTGACCAACGCGCACGTGGTGGCCAACCGGCGGCGGGTGCGAGTGCGGCTGGCCAGCGGGGAGCTGTACGACGCGGTGGTGCGGCAGGTGGACCAGGTGGCCGACATCGCCACCCTCAAGATCAGCCCCAAGGTGGCCGCACCCTGCCTCCTTCGGGGACCGGGCGGGGGAGGGAGGGAGGGGGACGGGGATGTCCAGGCGCTGAGGCCGCTCTCCTCCTCCCCGCGTAGCACCCGCTGCCGACGCTGCGCCTGGGCCGCTCCTCCGAGGTGCGGCAGGGGGAGTTCGTGGTGGCCATGGGCAGCCCCTTCGCCCTGCAGAACACCATCACCTCGGGCATCGTCAGCTCGGCCCAGCGTGGAGGCCGGGAGCTGGGCTTGGCCGCCTCCGACATGGAGTACATCCAGACGGACGCTGCCATCGACGTAAGCTTACTGGGGAGGGGGATAAGTGTATTTGGGGGGCTGCGGGGCTGCTCGGATGCCTGAAGGTGAGCTGGGAGGCCTACAGCAGGGCTTCCCAAACTTAGCAACTTTTAAGACTTGTGGACTCCAACTCCCAGAATTCTCCAGCCAGCATAGCGTGGCCACAGAAGAGGCTGGCTGGCTGAGGAATTCTGGGAGTTGAAGTCCACAAGTCTTAAAAGTTGCTAAGTTTGGAGACCTCTGGCCTAAAATGTTGAGAAGGTGCTGCAGCTGCTGCTTTAGCTGACGGGGGTCTTTTATCTTTCGCAGTTTGGGAACTCCGGGGGCCCCCTGGTCAACTTGGTAAGCTCAAGAAGACCTGCTGACAAACAAACACCCCCAATTTTGGGACTCCTGGAAGAGCTATTGTTCCTTTACTGGGCCTGGGTGGGATGGAAGGGGGTTGTTGCGTAAGTCGGCTCCTCTCCTGCCAGCTCCTTCTGTCAGACCCTTCTCATCTCTCAGGACGGGGAAGTGATTGGTGTGAACACCATGAAGGTCACGCCGGGGATCTCTTTTGCCATTCCCTCCGACCGCCTGCGGGTCTTCCTGGAGCAGGAGCAGAAGCACAAGGGTGAGAGGGGGAGCTGCAAGGCAGGCGGGCTCCTGGGTGCCTCTCAAGGTGGGGTGTGTGTGTCTGTGTTGCAGCCCTCGGGCCTAGCTTCCCTCCCTTCTTGCAGACATCCTGAGTGCTGCCGCAGAGGGGCCCCTGCCCCCTTCCTGGCTCTCCTGGCCTAGAAGCAGTGCTTGAGGTTGGCTTGGGGTTGGGTGAGGAGGGGGCCCGTACAGAGAGTTGCCTTTCCCGTTGCAGAGTCTTGGTTTGGCCACTCTGAGGGCAAGCGCCGCTACATCGGGGTGATGATGCTGACCTTGACTCCCAGGTAGGACTTCTGGCGTGACTTCGGCCAATTTTGGGTTTTGTGGAACAGGGGTCCCCAACCACCGGTCCGCGGAACAAGTCCTACCGGGCCGCTGGTTGCTGGGCGCCGCCATCTTTTTTTGATGAAAAAGTGCTTCCGGTGAGCTTTTCCGGGTAGAAAGCTCACCGGAAGCACTTTTTCATCAAAAAGATGGCGGCGCTAGCGCTTCGGTGAGCTTTTCCGGGTAGAAAGCCATTTCTACCCAGAAAAGCTCAACGGAAGCGCGGCGCCGCCATCTTTTTGATGAAAAGTGCTTCCGTGACCTCACCGGAAGCACTTTTTCATCAAAAAAAGATGGCGGCACCCAGCTGATGCCGGTACCGGGCTGCGGCATAAAAAAGGTTGGGGATCACTGTTGTGGAGGGCCTTTTGCCCCAACTAGCTTCCAGCTGGCAGAGCCGGCTCCTCTCCTTGTCTTTGGCTGGAATAGCTGCAGCGCAGGCCTGTCTGGGCCCTTCATTCTGGGTCGGCGGGGATGCAGGATGGTCCTGCTCCTTCCCTGCTTCACTGGGGAGTCCAGGCCCGGCTCTTGGGGAAGAGGGTCTGGTGCTGCCAGGAAGGCTGGCCCAAGGGAGGACCGTGCCTGCCACCTCTTCCCTCCGTTCCCTTCCCAGCATCCTGTCAGAGCTGAAGATGAGGAACCCATCCTTCCCTGATGTCTCCTATGGGGTCCTTATCCACAAGGTCATCGTGGGCTCCCCCGCTCATCAGTGAGTGCCGGGCTGGGGGCTGGGGAGGGGTCTTGGGGGGGAGGGGGTCTCCTCCTACCAGGCAGGTACCACCTGGTCGTCTCTTCTTCCCTCCTCACAGGGCGGGCTTAAAAGCAGGGGACGTGGTCACCGAGATCAGCGGGAAGACATCCCGGCGGGCAGAAGATATCTACGAAGCCGTGAGGACCCAGAGCCGCCTGACCCTGCAGGTCCACCGTGGCTACGAGGTGCTCCTGCTGACCATCACGCCAGAAGTCACAGAGTAGGGGGGCTCAAAGGAGGACACAGCCCTCCCCCACCTCCCTTCCTCAGATCCCAAAGGCTCTTTCCGTTGAGTCAAGAGCCGCTGATCCCGTGGCCTTGGCAGGAAAATGGCTGGGACCCGGCTGGTGTGTGGCACAGGGCCTTTTGTTCCTCTGGAGAAGGGGTAGGGGCCGCTGTCTCCGGGAGCCTTTAGTGGAGAACCTGCCTTTAGAATGGCCTTTAGACTGAAAAGGGACCCTGAAGGCACTTACGCCATTCCTGGCAAGCGGGATCTTTCCCTCGACTGCCATCTTGCCCAGCCTGTCCCTCGGAGGGGGGGGGGGCAGGCACTCCCCACGAGGTGCTCTTAAGCCCTGTAATCAGGAACCCTGTGGGACACATCCTTGAGGAGGTGATTTTTGCCCTGCTTGCGAGGGGAACCCCCGACCCGTTTTCTGTGCGCTCTGAAAGAAAAGAGAAGCTGGGGATTCTCAACAGAGAGCAGCAGCAGCAGCTCTGGGATGAAACAGGCGTCGTACTTAATGCCAGCCTATCCCCATCCGCAGAGAGACCGCCTCCAGGCTGGGGATGTCGGGAACTGGAGTCCAGCAGTTGTGGCAGCTGTGAACTGTGGGAAGCCTGATGTAAGGATTGGGAGTGCGTGGCTGAAAAGTCAAAATTATATTTTTCAAGATGGCGGCTTTTCTGTCTTCCATCCGACACTGTTCCTTATAAGGCCTCGGACTGCGTCTCCCTTCGGCTGGGTGCTGTTAGGGGGAAAGGAGCTGCTGTGCCCTTCTGGCGTGGGGAGTCCTCTGAGCTGTGGGAAGCTAGAGTGGATGGATCTTGGGCCTTGGGAGCGGGGAAGTCCCGTGCCTCTCCTCCTGGTTAAGACTTGCCTTCCAAATCCCGCACTGGAGCATTTCTGCCTTGGCTAAGCCAGACGGAGGGAAGGAGGGGCAGCTTTTGCAGAGGCTTTTCTGCGGTGCTGACTCTCACCTTAGGTTCCTGTGGATCGGGGTCCCCAAATCTGGCAACTTTTAAGACTTGTGGACTCCAACTCTCAGAATTCCTCAGCCAGCTGAGGAATTCTGGGAGTTGAAGTCCACAAGTCTTAAAAGTTGCCAAGTTTGGAGGCCTCTGCTGTGGATCTTTCAGTAATTCAGCGGAAGTGGGGTGCGTGAGTGTGTGAGACAGTTCGCGAGACAGCGCTGCTGTTCTCCCCCATAATCACCATGCAGAGAGCCCCCCACGGCAGCTGGGAAGCGCCTGTTCCACAGGGCTCTGCCCCATTCTTGCTGCACAGGCCTGGGGGCAGGATGGAGGAAACGCCAAGGCAGCAATGGCCTCCTCCCTCTCCCAGACCACTGAGTCAGGACAAACCTGGGGACACAGACAATTAACTTTATATAGGAGGGCCCAGGCCGGCCCCAACACAGGCAGTGCTGAAGCCCCAGAGAAAGGTGGCGTGGCTGAGCAGCAACCCGCCCCTTCCCAGCTTAGATGCAGGAGCAGCTGTCTTGGGATGCCTGCAGCGCCTCTTGTGGTCGGAGAAGGAACTGTCGTCTGGGAAGAATGCCAGGGAGGGAGAGCCGTGGAGCAGAAGTCTGGTCAGGCTGAGCCGTTGGGACAGGTAGCACCTTGCAGCTGCCCAGGAGGAGTCACTCCCGCCTCATGGCAAGACAATTGCTGAATTTTCGGGTGGGGAACGGAGGTATCGAGCCCTCTTGCCCGCTGCTGTGCCACTGGTGGCGCCTGCCCGCCTTGTGCCCAGGAGGAGGAGGCAGCTGCCACCTATACAACCTGGTTGTTGCTCTGTCCAGGGTATTGTTCGGAGGTCCCGTCGGCCTCGTTGCTCAGGGCGTCACCTGTGGCAAGGCATTTGAAAAAGGGGTGAATTGCTTTGGCACGAGAGCCCCCCCCCCCGAAGAGCCTGCCGCCAGGTCAGCCCCACCACCACTCCGGGGTCCTGCCGTACCTATGTGGCAGCGATGCACCCAGATCCGGTGTCCGTCATACTTGCAGCTGCATTTCATGGCGTTGTTGGTGAAATCGCTCTCTGCCACTTCGTTCCTGGGGTTGATCACCACCTGGGGAGCAGAAGGTGAGATGGGAGGGGCACCGTTATCTGGGCAGCGAGGCCCACGGGATGGGAGGGGGGTGTCGCTGCAGCTGCACAGCAGGGCTAGCTTTATGGGGCTTCCCATCTCGGTGCCCCACATCTCTCTGGGCTGCAGGACAGAAGGCCCAACTTTGCATTGTGCTGTGCTGACCTTGGGAGACTCCGCCCCGTGACCGGCTTTGTAGCTGAGGCCTGGCAGCCTCCGCATTTATGCCCTCCTGCACCCCAGGCCCAGATTCCCGGCATGGCTGACTGAAAAGGCCACTCCTGCCTGTTCCCGCCGCCTCACCTGCAGGATGTAGTTCCCAGGTTTGACATCTGTTATGTCGATCCATTGGCAGTCAATATCGTGCCTGTACAGGTCCCAGCAGCCCACCGTGATGCCCTGCTCCCCAAAGTTGGCACATTCGTAGCGTTTGCCTACCTCTGCCCAAAGGAGGGAGAGAAAGGAAGGCTGGATTGGGCCTTGCCGGCAAGGAACAGGCCCTAACCCTAGCCTGCAGCTCTGAGGGTGGGTGTGGCTGGATACCTGGCCCTGCTGGGTCGCTCTGCCCACCCTGGGCCGCCTACCTTCTTCGCATTCTGTGTCCTCCAGGCAGAAGCTGGCTTTGTGCCCTTCGGCCACCCTGGTCCCGTTGAGTGTCAGGAGGTCGTAGTGCGTGAAGACGTCCATGCTGTGGTAGTGCCTGAAATGGGAGGGCCCAGAGCATGAGAGCCCCTGTGCTGGGTAGGGGTAACGGAGCGGGGAGGGGGGAGTTGTTTGCCAGGCTGCTGCTGCTCCTCACCCTCACCCGTGGCACTCGTGCCAGACCCAGGAGTGGCGTCCTGCCTTGGGCCGAAAGTCGGCCCGGCCGTTGTTGTGGATCTGGGAAGAGAAGCGCAGCAGCCGGCGGTGTCCGTAAGGCCAGTTGGCGCTGCGGGCAGTGCTGGACAGGCAGTTCTCTTCCGCTGCGCAGTAGAGCATGTGCAGAGGGCGGTCTTCGATGTACGCCGTCTCTTGCACCAGTGCCGCATGGAGCAGCAGATCTGAGGCAGCTGTGAGGATGGAAGGAGATGGGTGCTGCCTGGGGAGCTGAGGGGTCCAAATCAGGCAGGGTGATTTGGCTGAAGCGCCCCCTTTCATTGAAGGAAGGGGGCCAACTTTCCCTGAACACTGCGCATGCGGGGACCCCTGCCCACCCCAACAGGAGTTTGGCCTGTGGTGCCGGGCTCTGGCCAGGCGAGAAAAATTGGGAAGATGGCACCCCAAACCCTCTTACTCTCGGAGCAGATGACGCCGGCAGCAAAGCGGGTCCCCGTCTTCCGGCAGGAAACTCTGCTGTCGTGCTGGCAGTGGCTCAGTGTCATCTCATGCCCGGCACACCTCACCCCGCTCAGCACCATTTCGGTCACGTTGCTGCCGTCCCAGTACCAGGTTTCCTTGTTGCCGGTGCAGGAGGAAGGCGAGAGGGATGCTCAAGTCAGCCCAGCCAGGGGTGGGAGCATGGCTTGACTGGCCCTCCAATGGGAGCACCCTTCTTCCCCTCCCCCAGCCTCGAAGACCCCGGTGCCCCTGGGCAGCCAGCTCTCCTTTGGTTAATTTCACATGGGAACCGTTAGGTGCCCCGTCTCGCCCTGCCCTTCAGGCCAGCTGTCGCTGCCCCAGTGTGTGGGACCCTGGCTCAGGCCCATCGGTGAATCCCTCCCCCAGGGGGCACCAGTCTGCTTGACCTTGCCGGCAGGGGCCTACTTGCAAGCCGTGGTTGGCGAAGCCCAGGCCCAGCTGGCGGCAGGCCACCATCGCTTCCAGGGTCCCCCAGCCTTCTCCGCAGATCAGTCCCCACTGGCGGGCACGGTTGCCCCTGGCTGCCAAGGCTACTTCGACTCGCCCCTCAAAACGGCTCCGGCCCCCACTCAGGCGGATCTGTGGAGAGAGTGTGGGAGAGGCCTGAGCTACGGAGGGAGGCCGCCTGCTTCTCCGGGGAGTCTGTTGCTGCCCCTCCAGCTGCCAGTGGTAGAAGATTGGCTTCCCTGCGGCCGGATTTGCCCTCCCCTTTTTCTGGCTTTCCCAAGATTGCCCCAGGCCTCCCACCCCATCCTGCCCCCATTGCAATTTCCTCCCCCCAAGTCTGCCAGAGCAGGGGTCCCCAACCGCCGGTCCGCGGACGTGCCGGTACGTGGAACAACCCTTACCGGGCCGCTGGTTGCTGGGCGCCGCCATCTTTTTGGTAAAAAGCGCTTCTGGTGAGCTTTTCGGGTAGAAAGCTCACCGGAAGCGCTGTTTCGTCATAAAAGATGGCGGCGCCAGCATCGGGTGAGCTTTTCCGGGTAGAAAGCCATTTCTACCCGAAAAAGCTCACCAAGAGCAGCGCCGCCATCTTTTATGACGAACAGCTTGCCCGTGACGCCACCGGAAGCGCCTTTTCATAAAAAGATGGCAGCGCCCAGTTGACGCCGATGCCGGGCGCGGCGCCCAGCTGATGTCGGAACCGGGCGCAAGGCGTCGAAAGGTTGGGGATCCCTGTTCCAGAGGCTCCGTTTGGGGTAGGGAAGGAAGGACGGGGGCCACCCATGCATATTGTGCCTCTTCCCTGAAAGGAAGAGGCATGGGAAAAGCTTTGGATGGCACAGGGGCACCAGAGTGGGACCCTGGTCCAAATGTAAAATGGGGGGGGGGGAGGGGGCACTGCAGAGCTGGGAGCGGGAGGAGTTCCTGCGGTGCGATGGCGAGAGGTCAGGCAAGTGGCAGCCACACTTCAGAAGAGAAGCAGCCAGGCTGGCCCCTTCCAAGAAAAGGCCCTCGATCTGGCTGTGCGCAGCCGCATGCAGACGGCTGCAGGGTGCTGAGGCTGAGGGCCAGTGGTCCTTTGGCTCCCCCTGAGTGGGTCGGGTGGGCTGCTCAGGCGAGGCACCTACAAGAAGGCTGCTGGGAGGCCCTTGGGAGCCATGGGTGCCTTGCCCCCACCCTGTGGAGCTCCTCCGGGGCTGCCCTCAAGGCCTTGCCCGGCTGACTATCCAGAAGAGAGGCGCTGCTTGCACCCTCCCCCCCCCCCCCCCGCTTCCCTGCCCAGCCAACCGTGGTCTCGTGGGCCATGTAAGGCACATTGCAGCGGACGCCCGCATCCTCCGAGTGCTTGCAGTCCTGCTGGGTGATGTTCTTGTGTGGGCAGCTCCAGAGAGACTTTTCTGAGCCCAGGCACTGGACCTCGCTCAGGTGGATCTGGCCCATCCCTGTCCGGAGAGGGGAAAGTCAACAGCGGCCTTGGCCCTCACCCCACCCTCGACTGCTACATCCCAGCTCCTAGCAGGGGTGCTGGGAAGGCTGCTGTTATCCCCCCAGTGCACTGGAGTGGCAAATGTGACCCTCCCACCAGCCCACTGGAGAAGCCTGCCTCAAATAATCCCAGAGTTGCTGGTGGTGACACAGGATGGTGTGGCTGGTGCCCCCACTCACCTTGGCCCATGCGTGCTCCTGTCAGGGCTTCCTTGGCGCTGCCAAAGCCCAGCTCACGGCAGACCACGCTGGCTGACAGCAGGTTCCAGCGGTTGTCACAGACGGTGCCCCACTCGCCGTTCTTGAGCACCTCCACCCGGCCCTCGCCAATCTTGGCCCCCCCTTTCAGCCGGACCCGCTGCTGTGGGGGAGCAAAGGGAGGGCCGGCGTCAGGGGCTTCTGTGCCCAGCCCGCCTTCCCCGGAGGCATCCTGGGTGCCGAGAGCCCCATCCTCCGCTCACCTGTCGCTGCGGCTGCTGCCCCCGCCTCTTTTTCTGAGCGTTTCCTCCAGCAAAGAGGGGGCCTGGCACACAACTCACCACGGCTGGCATGCCGCCTCTGCAAGCCCCCGTGACGTTGCCCTTGTAGAACTCAAAGGAGCAGGTGGAAAGGTGCATCTCGTCCCCAGCACAAGCGACCGAGCGCAGGCGGAACTGGTGCTGCTGGCGCTGCAGGTACAGCCTGCAGGAGAAGACCAAAGGGTGGCGTGATCCATGCAATTTCAAACAGACCCCTTGGTTTCTGCCTCCCCCCCCCCACCAATTATCCACGGGGGATGGAGAGCAGGCAGGCTCTTTCTACAGATGGGGAAAAGTCCTGCTGGCACCCACAAAGTGCTCATCTGCTCAGGCCTAGTTGCCCGTCATTGCCCTACAAACCACCTGCTCGTTTCCTTGGCGTTGGGCTTGGCAACCCCAGGAAAACGGAAACACTGCCGTTCTCTCACAAGTGCCCATCACATCAGCTCTTGGCCACATGCAGAATCGCCCTGCTGGACTGGAGCTGGCCGGCGTGGTGTGACTGAAACCCAGGCGCCCCTGCCCTCCACGCCCAGGAAATGCCACACCCGGTGGCTCTGGTGTGTGAGGCCATGGTGCTGCTTCCAGAGGGGCTGCTCACAAGCTTTGGGAGCTCCAAGGAGGGCAAACAAGTTGCTTATCTTGACTCCTTTGCAAAAGGTCATTGCCCGCAGTTGCCATCAGGGTAGTGGGGCACCTTGTGCAACCTGCATGGCTCTGGCCAAAAATCTGGCTGCCAGTTCCCAGCATGCTGCATGATCGTCATGCAGAAAGCCAACAACTTGGCCTGGCTGCCAAAGTGCTGCTCCAGTAGGCAGACCCGGGTGGGTGGCAGGAGTTTGTGAACGGATGCACGGATTCAAGCCACTTAAGTGGCAGCCACCGGTAGCCCCAGAGCGGCCTGTCGAATGCGGCAAAATAGGCCGTTTTCTGGAACGTGACCTGGGTCTCCAGTTTCTCAGCTCTTCGGACCCATCCGGGAGTTCCTGGAAAGCCGCTAATGCTTTGGCCAGTTGCCTTGCTTTGCACAGGGAGAGGGAAGGGCAGACGACGGGTCTCCTTTGCAGCCCTCTAGGACAGGCAGCAAAAGAGCCCCTTTCCCCTGCCAAGGAAGATGGAGGCCCTCGTCCTCGCCAGTGAGTCAGCGGTCAAACTTCCCTGGGCGAGACAGAGCACACTGGCGCTCTGTTTTAAGGCGGCTGCCAGATGGCCGCCTCGGGGGCCTCCCGGGCTGTGCTTCTGCATGGAGAGAAATGCCTCGGCACAAGTTCTGGCCTAGGGACAAAGCGGGGGCACCTCTTCAAATGACCGCAGAAGTCTCTAGGAAGGGCTTCTGTCGCAGCTCCCGAAAAAGCTTCTACCTTTGAATAAAACTGGCTGGTCGGAAAAGATGCTTCCGGACACCTCCAGGTTTTGGGCTCCTGTGCATGAACACGGCTCCAAGGATTTGCTCAGTCAGATAAGGACTATGATGAAGTGTTTGCACCTAGCCTGAGAGCAAATACACGGCTCCCTTTCTACAAGGCCGTCCCAGTCCAGAAGCACCTTCATGCAGCTTCCTTTTCAAAAAGCGCCCAGGTTGCGTTTCAGCCTAGAGAGGCTCTAGATGCAGCAAAAAAAGGCCCCAGGGCCCCCTCTGGGTTGGCCGGTGTCCCCCCCTCCCCAGCAATGCCTCAAGATGTCATGTCAAGGGCACCAGGCAAGTTCACCATCACCAGACAGTAGCCTAGGCTTTGCCCTCCCCCCCCCCGAAGCCAGTTGACCTTAAGAAGGTCAGAAAAAATGGCGACCTTCCCCCTACCCCCAGGGGCCTTTTTGTTCCGGGCGCTCTTGGTGTTTGTTCCCAGGGAACACAGAGAGGGGACAGGATGTTGAAGCAAAGGCTGAAGAGCCCGCCGTACGGGAGGTTTTGACTGAGCAGTGGGTCAGACTGGACAGCATCACAGACCCTGCTCCCCATCCTCCAGCGCTAACCCTCTGCTTTGCCCACTTGTCAGGAGGACCACTCCCAGTTCAGGCCTCTGAGCTAAGGTGGGGCGACCTGGGCGCTTCTTTCCCAAAGGGAGCAGAGCTGTCTGGCCTTCCCTGGACCTTGCCTTTGGGGTGGGGGGTCTCGGCAAGAGGCCTTTGGCTACCCAGGAGCCCATCCCTCAAGAGAGGCAGCCCGTGCAGCCAGGAGTGAGCAGAGCCAGACAGGCAACCATGGACCTTACACCCACAAATCCAGAAGCCTGTTTGGGGGGGGACACACCAAGGGATGCTGTGGAATGATGTTGCCCCTTTCACAACTGGATCTGCCACCCCAGTCAGGAGAAAGGGGGTCCAGGGCAGCCTGCGGGTTGGCGTTCTTGTTTGAAGTGCCCGGAGAAGGGAAGGCAACGGAGCCCCTTCAGGGATGGGTCCCTGCCCTTATCCAGGCAGCCCCTTCCTGTCTCCAGAGCTCCCAGGCAAAGCTCAAAGGGAAAAGAGACCTTTAGCAGGGCAGCCCCACTGAAACGCTGCCCCGGGGGGTTCCAGGAAGTGATCAGTTTTTTTAAGCTGTGGGGAGGTGGTACTGATTGAATGGTCTCCTTTGCTTTTGTCAGCAGCCCCATGGCAATGGCTGCCTCTCTTGGCTCCTCAGCAGACCCCTCTTCCCATTGTCCTCCAGTAAGGCCGGTGGCTATGCGGCAGGTGAGCGGTGCAAGGTAGCCAGCACGGGAAGGTCACCCTCAGGACAGCCTCCCCTGCAGAGAACAGGGAAGGGGGAATGTGGCGCCCTTCGAAGCTCCCCACAGCCCCGCTTGAACCAAGCCTAACCAAAGGAAGCCTGCGGGCTCACTTGTAGAAGTTGCGGTTCGCCTTCCTCTCGGCTGGGAAGCCCAGCATCCCGCAAACCACGCGGCTTTCCTGGCTTCCCCAGTTCTCGTCGCAGATCTGGACCCAGCTGCTCTTGTGGCGGACTTCCACAATGCCCTCCGTGACGGGCAGAGGGCGCTTGGCCTGAGACACCACTGGGCGCAGGCGCACCTCTTCCACCTGGTTCTGCTCTGCCTAGAGAGGGGGAGAAGAGGTCGCTCAGGTTAGCGCGTCCACTCCTGAGGGCTTGTCCAGTCTGTCCAGCCAGAGTGGTTGGATGAGATTTTCTCTCTGTCTCCTCTGCCAGGTCCCCTCGGGAGGGGAGTCTACGCTCCTGCACAGGCCTTTCTTCGGTGTGCTTAGCCTCATGGCCCTGGGCTCCACTTTCTCTCCTCCGCCCTCCCCTAATAGTTAAAGAGCTGCTATATTTAGGGGAGTGGAGAAGGAACTCTTTGCCAAAAGGTCCATAGCCCTATGACTATTATTAAGTGTTGTTCCTTATGATTCTTGACTGGACGAATGTATCCTTTTTTTTATATACACTGAGAGTATTTGCACCAAGACAAGTTCCTTGTGTGTCCAATCACACTTGGCCAATAAAGAATTCTATCCTATCCTATCCTATCCTTTCCTATCCTATCCTATCCTATCGTTATAGAAAAGAACCGTGGAAAGAAAGGGGAGAATGCATCTTGAGCCTGTGTCAAACGCCCACCATGACCATGCCGACACTCTCACACATACACACACGCCTGTGTCAAACGCCCAACTGGCCACACACACAGAGACACACAGGACTGACTTGTTAGCCTCCTGGCCGTGGCTTCCTCCTACAGGCCTCTGAAAGGCCTTCCAGGATCTCCCTGGACAGCCATATCCCTGAAACTGTTTGGGGCACAATGACAGAGGCAGCATCATTGACTTGACTAAGTGCTGCCCTGGATTGGCCCGATGCTCCTTACATTGTTCTTACGCCCCTTGCTCTGACCCGCAGTGTCTCTACCTAGCTCACCTCAATCATATTGGAGTCAGTGAAGCCGGCGATGCGCTCGTCCTTGCAGACAACACCCGCGTCCTCCTCGTGGGAGCAGTCACTGTTGCCCCAGCCCCGCGACTGGCACTCTGTGATGCTCTTCTCATGGCCACTGCAGCTCACATTGTCCAGCCAGATGCGCCCTGTGGAGTGACCACCAGAGAACTCAGGACTGGGACAAACCAGGAGGCCATCCGGGAGCCGTGTGCCGGACCTTTGGGAATGGCATTGCTCAGTGGAGGCGCTTTACACATGCTTAAAGTCAGGTAGGGCTTTCAGCCTGCTTCAGGGCCGATCCCTGGATTTGGGGGGAAATGGTGCATTCGTATCCTATGACGACCCACCTTCTCCAGCCCCCGTGGCCAGAATTGGGCAGGTCTGCCCTTGGGAGGGCCCACCACCCCTGTCCCAGGGATGCTCACCAACTCCTTTGCCATATTTCGCACTGTGAGTCCAGCCTGTGGCAGCCACAAACCCCAAATGCCGGCAGAGGATGTGGGCGTTGGCCAGCGTGAAGTCGTCGTCACAGATGGTGCCCCATTCCTGGTCGTAGAAAACCTCGACGCGGCCTTCGTTGTGCTTACGGGGATAGCCGGCCAGTCGGAAGTGAAGGTTGGGCGATGGTGGGCTCTGCCTGGTGGGGGCTCGGCTGGGCGGCAGGGCCAGACTCACCAACAGCCAGGGGCCACACAGGAAGCCCAGGAGCGGCCGCTGAACAACATGCATCTTCCTCGGGTCAGGGCCTGTGTGGTGTAGGAGATTAATGGCCACTGCTGGCTGACAACATGGATGTCTGCCCAGGTCTCTTGGCCTCGCCTTCCATGCAGCAGCAGCAGCAAGAACCAGTCGGAGCCAGTGGTGGTATGCTACTGGTTTGGACCGGTTTCATCAAACCGGTAGCAAAAATTCCTACCCGTTCAGCAGATAGTAAAAAAAGCCTCCAACGATCAGCTGAGAGGAGAAAGAAGAGAAAAGTGCAGGATTGGCCCTCCCACCCCACCCCACCCGCACTTTTTTTCTTTAGCCTCTCATCTGATTGGCACTGCAGGTCTCAGCTGGTGTGGAAAGCTGCGGGCGCACATTAGGTGTGCATGATCACGATCATCGAACCAGTAGTGGGATAGGTAGGATCCCGCTGCTGCTCAGAACTCTTGGGGCAGGTGGCTGGAGCTGAGAGGCCCCTGCCCTCGGAAGGCACCCAGTCTTGAGGATGCCAGTGTTTCAGATTGGCAAAACTCACAGGCAGACACCCCCCCACCCCTCGTCCTCCTGACTTGGGCATCGCCCTTGCCTCCTCCTCTTTGACCTCTGCCTGCTTCCCTCCAGCTCAGCTCAGCTCTGCAGGACAGAAAGGCAGCCCCAGCTTGCACGAGGAACATTCCTCATCCCTGACCACAGAAGTTACTGCTGGGCACACAGCAGCACGGGGAGGATTTTGGTTGGTTTCACCCTTGTGCATTTCAAGCAACGTCCTTGGAGACTTTTCCATTAGGGCAGGCAGCCCCTTCCCCAAGAAGCAGGGGCATTGGCGAGATGAGAACAAGGCCCTGTCTGTCATAGTGAGCCAACTGAGCAGCCCCAGGGGTCAAGCCAGGGCAGCTCCCTCTGTCCTCATCCTCCTGACTTGGGCATTGCCCCTCCCTCCTCTTCTTTTGACCTCCCCCACCCCAACTGAGCAGTGGACGTGCCAGGTGAGAAAGGATTACCCAGCTGCTGCTGAAGCGTCCTGGCATTTCTTTTCTGGAGAGACAAAGTTGTGTTTTGATTTGGGGACACTAAAAAGGCCAGGGCAGCATCGGCTGGTCCAGCTGAATCCCAGTCCCTCAGCAGCTCATGGGTTGGTTCTTCAGCAGCCGGGCCAGGAGAGAAAAGGGGTGGCACGCCTGGCAGGCAGGTTCCTGGCCTGCTCCAAGGGGGAACGAGGGTGGGTGGGAAGTTCTCAAGGCAGCTTTCAGTTGGATTGACCAAGTCTTTCTGGAAACAATTTGGTCATTTTCCCAGTACTGCCTATTGGAAAACTTCAAGCTGGCTCTCTCCCCGTCCTGTCTGAGACAGCTGCTTGGTCATTCTCTAAATGCCAAGACCGGCTGTAGGGCAGCCACGGAACTCCTTCCCCCCCCCCTGCTTTGATGGTGACCAGAGTTCTCTCTGGCCAGGACGGCTCTCTTCCTTCTGGAATGTGGAGAACCGAGCCTCCCTCCCTTCTGGGAGCAGCCCCACCTCAGCGGTATATTCTCGGGTCATCCTGCGCCAGAGTTCGGTGCCTCAGGGAGTATGTCTTTTTTGGCACAGCCCCACCTTTGAAGTCCCCCCCCAGGCCTGTCCTAGGGAGTCTGGTTCCAATCCTGCCACTGGCACAAGGCCTCAGATGGGGAGCCAGCTCCCACTCTTGCTTGACCTTCTCTGCTGGGAAGGAAGGCTGGCCAGCCATTATGGTCCTTTGGGGGCATCCGTTAACTCTTGTTGCCTTGCCAGGGGCTGTGGCCATCTTGTTTCTGGCTCTGAGATTGCAGAAGCCAGGGTCTCCCCCGGACAGCAGGGCAGCAAATCCTCCCCGTCACTGATGGTCCCTGGAGGCTCCTGAGATGGCTGCCTCCTCTGGCCCTCCATCCCTTCCTCCTGTGGTGCAACCCCCCCCCTTGCCCCCATTGGGCACTGCTTTTAGATGTGGAGTGGTCAATCTTGATGCCATATTGGCTCCGGGATAGCCCAAGTGCCTTGTTTTTATTGGGTAGGGGTCCCACTGCAGCCCCCTCCCTACCTGTAGCCCTGTTCCTCTGCGGATGGGGCGCATGAACAAGTGGGGGGAGCCCGAGGGGCTGCTCAGGGAAGCTGGCCAGTGACCAGGCGAAGGGAAACAGCTGACCACTCGGCTGGCAATGCCACCGCCCAGAAGCCACTCGTCTGACTGGGTTACCCTGAAATGAGGCTTTGAAGCAGGGCATAGTTTGCCCTTTATGTGGTGACCGCCCTGCCCAGCCTTGCTTGGTGCCTGGTTTCAGAGCCCTCTCCGACTTGCCACCTTCTCCTCCCTCAGCCAGGACGCTCTGGACACAGCTCCACTGAGGGGAGGGCTGGGGGGCTCAGGGCACAAGGCACAGGAGCCATCGCTGGTCGGTGTTGCAGTTTCGCCTTTATAATAGAACCTGTGGTCACGACCATCATTCATTCCATAACTTTGGCGATTTCTTCATTGTCTTAATATTTCGCCTTTGGGAATTTCTGGGCCAGGGGTCAGGTTTGATCGCCACCCGAGTATGTCTTCGTGACATAGAGTCAAAAAATGTTGTGGATTTTTTTGGGGTCGGAACCCGATTTGGTCGTGTTCAGAAGCATTCGGGAGCAGAGGTTCTACTGTATTGCTCCGTTCTCGGCCTGAATCGCTCAGGGGTGGGATTCAAAGTTTGTAACAACCGGTTTTGTGGGTGTGGCTAGGTGGGCACAGTCATGTGACTGGGTGGGCGTGGCTTCTTCTTTTTTTGGCGCCTCCTGTTTTAGGGAAGCCGCCTGGGCGAAGCAGTAAGCAAAGGGAATCCCGGCACAGCTGATCATAGGAACAGCTGATCGTTGGGAGGGGGAAAAATACCTTAAGGAGTGACTGGGCAGGGAAGGATGCAGTGCATGCGATAAGGCAGAGAGGGGAGAGGAGGGGTGGGTGGAGGGGGGCGGGGCCAGCCAGGGGCACAATTTGCCAGTTCTCTGAATTGTGCAGAATCATAACAACCGGTTCTATAGAACCGGTCCGAACCGGTAGAATCCCACCCCTGGAATTGCTCCCGTCTGCTGCTGTCTGGCTACAGCAAAAGCCTGGCTAAGGAGTGCATTCCTTGCAGAGGGGAGCTCCTGCCTGCCCTGGCGCCTCCCCTGGGGAGTTGGATTCTCTTTGTCCATGGTTTGCCCGTCGCCCCCTCCCCCTTATTAGGAAAGCCACTGGAGTAACATCTAGGAATGGGGAGAAGGGGGAGATCTTCCCATTGGGTTCATTAGGTCCACTTGTGAAATGCCCAGAGAGCATGTCTGAAGAGTGACAGGCGTGCCAAGTGGAGTTCTGAATTGCCAGAGCCTCGTTCATGCCCAGATTTCAAAGGGTGCCACTTGCACTGCCCTGAGTCCTGCTGTGGGTGGGTGTGAGGGGAAATGGAGCCCTGAGCTGCCGGGTGGCTGGAAGAGGCAGATTGGACTCTAGGGCAGCGAGAGGAAATGGCAGGGCTGTGATTTAGAGGAGGCTGCTTCCGTGGCTGTGGTCACCGCTGCCAATTTATTTATTTTTATTTAAAAGATTTATATGGCTCCCGTCAAGCATCAGCTGGGGCAGCTCACAGCAACAATAAAGCCAATAAATTAAACAATCATAAAACAGTAAAACCATAACACACAAATCCTGCATCTGATTTACAAGCTGAGTGGGGAAGAGCCGTCTTACGGGAGAGTCAGCAGCGGGTGACAAATGCATGCAAACATTTGCAAAACGGGGCACAATTGGAATACCTGGAAAATCTTTCAGTGGGGTGATATTGATGGTCTTTGGTGAACCTGGGAGTCCAATTTGTGTCTAGCTGAGTTTCTGCCAGCATGCCACCATCCCTGGCAGGCTTGAAGTTGCAATGCATGGAAGCCAAATTACCCTCCTCTGGCCGTTATCCAGAGCCCTAAGGCAGCCTGAGCTCCATCACCAACTGTCCACTCCTTTTGGAATGGGTCACTGCCAGTGATGGGCTTCGGTGGATGTGCTGCCCTAGGCAGGAGGCTGGACAGAGGGTCTTCCCACTCTGAATTTCTACACTCCCAACACAACTGAAACACACCGGAATTTGGCCAGCAAGCCCCACCCCCCTCAGTCCCCAGAAGGAATGTCATGGTTAAAAGGAAATCCAAAACTGAAAACAGAAGGCTAGATTCGTTCCAAAGCTTTGAGAGGAATTAAAAATTCTGATAGAAAGCGCACGCCAAATTTTTAAAAACGTTCAAACAGGATAGGTTGTGCATCAGTGGCAAACATAGGGAACTTTGGATCCATGAACTCTGGCAAAGGCCAGGCAGAAGCATCCCCCCCCCCCCCAGATCAACCGGATGCTCAGGAGGGGCCTCTTAGATGCGGAGCATCTGTTGTGGATTGAGCAATTAAGTCCTGGAGACCAGCACTCTCCTTGGACGGGGACTTCGGGGCTGCAAACCCAGGAGAGGCGCGAGGGTTGGCAGGAGGGGGAGTGCGGTGCTCCAAGAGTTTCCAGGAGAACCAACAAAGGGGGCAGATGGAGAAATGCCCCGAGGAGGAAGGTAGGTCTAAGGACACCTGTATGGGAAACTGGGAGTGGGGAATGGGTCTCCTGGCCTAGGGAGCGAGTGGAGGCTTGTGGGGGAAAAACTCAAAATGAGAACAGCTAGAAAAGGGTTAAGAGTTAGGGTTTTTGTTGTTGTTAGTTGCAAAGTGGTGTCCGATCCATCGTGAGTTAGGGTTAGGAATAAAAGGAATCCCGCTGGGCACAGGAGGGGCTGAAGGGGCAGGGGAGCAGGCAGCCGCCCTTGACTCCTAGGTAGCTAGTTGGAGTCCAGGCTGGTCCTCCAGACTGGTCCAGGTCAGGATAACAGAGAACTTGGTGAATTTAAACCAACCCGAGTCCCAGCGAATTACATCCTAGCCTATGAACTAAGCAGAGGGGATCACAAAACTTCTCTGTAAGGCCCTTGAGGAAAACTGGCAAAGCGCCAGCAGGCGAGCAAATGCCAGCCCCACCTTCCAATACGGGCAGGAACCCACAGACTTGGTCGCTTAATCTCTACGCTAGTAGAAGATTCCAAAAATATCCACAAAGGTTGAGCTGAAATGAATTTTTTTAGCGGGGAGAAATGTGAAGTTCTGGACGGGGAAAAATGAAATTCACAAGTGTTGGACCGGGGAGGCTTTAATTTGGCAAAGGGGAATCTGGTGCCCTCAAGCTGAGCCTGACTCAGAAATAGGTCACAGTTGCTAAAAGGGCCAATGGGTTACAAGGACAGAGCAGAGTCTGTCCCACACCTGGAATAATCGCGTCCAGTTTTAGTCACCACATTACAAACTAGCTCCATAAATGTGCTTCGCTATGAAACTATGTGGTTGGACCTAGTTTTGGGGGAGGAATATAAGGGGGAAAAAATTCTGCCTCTGCCTACCAGCATCCATCAGTATTCATTTGGCTAGTATCCTGTCAGTGTGTGAGAGAATTGAGGGCTGTTTGGAAACTGAAACAGTGCTGTGTGAGCAAGGAGACAGCAAGGAGCCTGGGCGTGGCTTAGCTCAACTGTTCTGTACTAAAGCTGCTTGGTGCTGTGAAATTAAAACCCGAAACTGAAACTCCTCTGCTTGTGTTTTGCCTTTGGAACAGATTCCTTTTCCAGTGGGGAGGGGGAGTAGAACTCCTTAGCATCAAAGAGTGTTAATAATATGCAAAATACTAATGCTCTGATGGTCATTTTTTCTGGTCCTTTCTTAGCGAGCACCTAGAAGCCAGAAGGAACGTATGTGACAAATTTCAAGTTTGTAGGCTTTACGGTTCTGGAGATTTTTTTGATGACACCTGAGTGGTATTTCGTTTTTATATAGAGAGAGATAGAGAAGAAGAGTCCAGATTGTGGGAAGGGTTGTTCCTTCTGCCTGGAGTCCTTTGCCCATTCAGAAGGACACAGTCGGGCACATTAACAGGCTATCGAGAGAAAAGATGCCAAGTTCCCCCTCAGTGGATGCCTTCAGACAGCAGCTGGGTGGCACTTTAAAGAGGGCCCCGTTTCCTAACACACAACCAGCCTCTGGACAAGGGAGAATTAAGCCCAGCACTACAGCCTGGCACCCGGTTCCTCATCCCCCCCCCTCCTCGCATGGCTGCCAGGGAGACCAGAGACCAACTGAAAAGGGCTGCCAAGCCGGATGGGACCAAATGGAGGAGGGGATGGGCTCCGCAAAGAGAGAGCCTGGAGCCCTTAGGACAGAGGTCTCCAAACTTGGCATCTTTTAAGATTTGTGGACTTCAACTCCCAGAATTCCCCAGCCAGCACGGCAGCCATGTTGTGGCCCTAAAGTTGGGGTCCCCAAACTTGGCCACTTTAAGACTTGTGGACTTCAACTCCCAGAATTCTCTTGTCTTAAAGTGGCCAAATTTGGAGACCTCTGCCTTAGTAGTAGTAGGAGGACTAAAGCCCCGGCCAGGCAGTCGGGCGAGCTCACAGCCCTTCCAGAGCGTCCTCAAGGGTGGGAGGGAGGAGGGGGCAGCTGGAGCCCTTTCCACAGCCTCGGTCGCTTTGGCACCGCAGGCTCAGGGAAGCTCCCTCCCGAAATAAGATGGGGCGGGGGGTCGCCCGCTCCGTGCGGTGGGGTTTGGAGGGTGCTCCTTGCGGCCGCTCTCCCCATCGCCCCTTTCTTTCGCTCAGTCAGCTGGCCTTGGCCGGAGCGCCCCCCCAGGCTCGCCTCGCCGAACCGGATGACCGGGCGCCTGCAAGGAAGAAGTTGCTGAACTGGAACCTCTCCGCTCCGGAGCAGTCTATCGCTGAGGAGGTCCTTTATTCCGGCGGAGGAGGGGGCGTTTCGGAGCGGACCCCAGCGTGCAGCCCCCTTCCCCCGCCCTCAACCCAACGCCGAAGCTCGGCGGGAAGGACCGTCGGCTTCGGCTCTGCCTCCCGCCTTCCGACCAGCAGCGCCCGAAAGCCTCCCGAGGCGCCCTTGCTCGCGACCACCCCCCCCCGCCCGCTCTCGCCGACGCGACGGAGCTTCCCGCCGAGCTACAGCCGAGGCGGAGCTGCCCGGCCTCTCTTCGCCGCGCGCCCGCCCGGCAGCCGAGAAGCCAGAAGAGCCCGCGCGCCTCACACCGCTTCGTCCCCGGGACGAGAGACCCGACTCCCCTGCCTTGCCCTGCCCCCCGCCGCGCGCCCCAAGGAATCTCCCTCGGCTGACCTGCTCCGTCCAACCGCTCCGTCCGCCGCTGGCAGGCCGAGACAAGGGCCGCCCCGGCTGGCCTCTTCATCACCCCGCCCCGTCCTGACGGGGGCCTGGCCGGGGGCGTCCAGTGAGCGGCGGGTCCAGTCCAGGGCGGGACGGAGCGGGACGCGTTTTTTTGGGAGCGGCGGGACTTTCCGACCGCAGCCGGCCCCGAACGAGGTCGAGGGCGCCAGGAGGGCTGGGGAGCCGCCGTTTCGCCAGGGCTGCACGACAAGAAGCGGCGGGCGGATCTTCTGCCGCTCGCCCCCACTGCCCTCCCTCCCCCCACGGGCCGCAGAGCATCTCAGGGCTCTGCGCTTGGGGGCTTCGCAGAGTCCTTTTTTTGCACCCAACCGGAAAACTAACCCCGTGGGGCTCCCTCCGGAAAAAAATCAGAAAATAAAATACAAGCTGAATAGTCAAGACCTTGTTGATGATCCATGCTGTGTAAAGGACCTTGGAATACTCATCTCTAATGATCTAAGTGCTAGAGCCCACTGTAACTACCTAGCCAAAAAGGCATTAAGAGTTATTAACCTAATCCTACGTAGCTTTTTCTCTGGTAATATCACACTACTAACCAGAGCATACAAAACATTTGGTAGACCAATACTCGAATACAGCTCATCAGCCTGGAACCCGCATTACATATCTGATATTAATACAATTGAGAAAATCCAGAAATATTTCACAAGAAGAGTTCTCCAGTCCTCTACTCATGGCAGAATACCTTATGCCACCAGACTTGAAATTTTAGACCCAGACAACCTAGAATTACGCCACCTTCGGTTCGATCTAAGTATAATACATAAAATTATATATTGCAACGTCCCACCTGTCAATGAATACTTCAGCTTCAACCATAACAATACAAGAGATAGATACAAACTCAAGGTTAATCGCACCAAACTTGATTGCAGGAAATACAACTTCAGTAACAGAGTGGTCAATGTCTGGAATACTCTACCTGACTCTGGTTTCTTCCCCAAACCCCAAAAACTTTAACCTTAGACTGTCTACAATTGACCTCACCCCTTTCCTAAGAGGTCGGTAGGGGGCGTGCATAAGCGCACCAATGTGCCTACTGTCCCTGTCCTACTGTTTCTTTTTTTTCTTATTCGTATCCATTTCATGTATTCATAACTATGTTTATACTTATACCTGTTATCTAATAATCGCTTCACAAAATAAAATAAATAAATAAAAACTGTGTATATTCGTACAATGACAATAAAGTATTATTATTATTACTATAACTATTACTACTGACTACTTTTGGCAGAGCCAGGACCGCGCTGGTGCTTCCCTCCTGGTTGTGGCTTTTTAGCAACCGACCTTCTGGGCAGATGTAGCAGTGGGGCATAGCCTTGTAATGGTTCTCTTTCCTCTGTGGCTGTTTCCACTTGGTATTGGGGGTGGGGGAGAAGGGGGAGAGATGGATTTTTGGGATGCCTTGGGACCGATGCTGCTGCACCTCCTACTTAGCATGAAATCCCTGGGGAGACCATCAGCTACAGCTCATCTGACATCACAGGACACTGATGATAGTCAGTTGTTCACGTCAACCTTGGCTGAGCAAGAGATGTTGCTCAAGTCCTGCCCCTTGACAGGAAGCCGTGAGGCCTGAATGGGGAGGTGCAGCCTCTGGGGTCACTACCAGTGGTGGGATTCAATTTTTTTTACTACCGGTTCTGTGGGCGTGGCTTGGTGGGCGTGGCTTGGTGGGCATGGCAGAGGAAGGATACTGCAAAATCCCCCTTCCCTCCCGACCCCACTAACCTGCTTTCCAGCTCCGTTCTCCTTTGCAGGGCAACCAAAGAAGATCCAACCAATCAGCTGGGACTCAGGAGGTAGAGAATAGATGGGGTTGGCGGGGCCAGTCAAAGGTGGGATTTGCTGGTTCTCCGAACTACTCAAAATTTCCGCTACTGATTCTCCAGAACTGGTCAGAACCTGCTGAATACCACCTCTGGTCCCTCCCCATCCTTGGCCCTCCAGGTTGGACAGCCTTGTCTGGGGCTGTTGTGCAATCTGGCTGGACTCCCTGCTTCCACTCAAGGAGCAAGAAGGCCTTGGCACAGGTGCAGCCATGGAGCTTCCATTCATGCCTTTGATTACCTCGTAAGTGCTGCAATGTGTTGTATGTGGAGCTGCCCCTGAAAACCTCTCGGAAGCTGCAGCTGGTGCAGAATCTGGGGCATGAGCAGCGATGGCCAAATCCCAGCCTTCCATGGGAGCTGCATTAGTTGTCACTTGGCTTCAAGGCGCAATTTGAGCTGCTCAACACAAAAACACTTCATGGATTCTGGACCGAGCTGAGAGACCCCCAGCTCCTGTGCCGATCCTATGCACCTCAACAAAGGTGGCTAAGCATTATCACTCAGTGGGATCCCAGTGTTATGGTCCGCCGGCAGCCTGAGGAGCTGGCAGCAGAGTTGGACAGTGGTGAGAAACATGGGCCAGTCATGGGGTCTGGGGAGGATTTGGAATCTGCGCCTGACACAGTGATGGGGCCAAGGCCAGATTGGCCCCTCCCATAAGACACAAAGGAGGAGCAAAGGGACATGAGCCTTTGCAGGAAGCAACTTTGTTCATTCTGGTTGGTTTAAAATCTGAAGCTCTGTGCTGACCTTGTGCTCCATTTGGCCTTGTACAGCTAATTGGCAATTTAGTTTTTGGCAGCATTTCCAGGGAGATAAAGGTGGGTGCTTATCAGCCTTATCCCGAAAGACTGTGGCAGACTTCTGTGGGACTATTCATAAACTGCTTGGGACTCATTATGGGCTGTGAATGCATATAATTCACAGCTGTTGAAATAAAAACAAGGTTTTTGGGAAGAGCGTGTCATTGTTACTGTCTCAGGAAGCCTTGGTCAGAACACCCGGCCTTCTCAGTTGCTGCACCTGCCCTTTGGAAACCTGGCTCTCCCTCACCTTGCCCACTTCCAAGCTTTCGTTAAGCATGGCCTGTTCCCCAGGCCTTGGGTCGAGACAGGCCTCCTGGAGCCGGCAAAACTTCGCATATTGCAGGACTTCTGCCAGCAGCCTCAGGAGAACATAGATCCTCTCTTTTGGATGTCTCTCTGCTAGTGAATCCATAAAAAGATGGAAGAACAGTGAGACCAAAAGGCTTCCTTCCTTCCCTTCCTCTTAATGCAGGGTTGTTGTTCTTGTTTTGATTTTTTTGAAGGAAGGCAGCTATGCTGGCTGGGGAATTCTGGGAGTTGAAGTCCACAAGTCTTAAAGTCGCCCAGTTTGAAGGACCCTTGCCCAAAGGAGCTTGTGGCCTCGGGGGGGGCTGCCATTGTTCAGAACGGCCGGCCAGGGCAGCCGCCTGCCTGCTTCCCGAAGGAGCGCGTGCAGGAACCACCCCTCGGGGGCCAAACCGCTTCCTTCCAGCGGGACTTGGCGCTCTGCACGTGCTCGGAGCCGCGCCTTATCTTCCGCCTCTTCTCCCCCCACCCCGGCGGCCTCGCGCACAGCCCTCTCGGGCGGGCGGCCCGCAGCCAGGGAGGGAGGCGGAGCGCGTGACGCGCCTTCGAGGAGCCCGCCCTCCTTCCGACGGATTCTGGAGTGGCTCCGCTTTCCCCTCCGTCGCCGTCTTTGCCCACCTTCCGAATGGACCCCCCGGTGAAGTCGGGGCCGCTGCTGCTCCAGCAACCGCCGGGGTTGCTCCTGGGGGCCAAGGTAGCCGCGTCAGGCGGGGTGGGTGGGTGCCGGGCTCCTGCGCGTCTTTCTCGTAGCCTCGCCCCCTGCCCTTCCCGTGCAGCCAGGCGGGGTGGGGGGTGAGGAACGGGCGGTCCCTTGCCCGGCAGCCGTCGCCGCCGTTGCCTTCTCCTTCGCTCCCGCCGTGCGGGGCTGGGTGCAGGGGTGGTGGTGGTGGTGGAGAAGCGCTTCTCCTTCTTGGACGGGCGCTGCCCTCGGCTCGGAGACGCGTCCAGCCCAGGACCCTTCCGCTTGTTGGGGAGGAAGCCGGGCGGGCTCGCACTTCCTGGTTTCTTGGGACACCGGCGGGAAGCAGACGGAGCCAGGCTTTCGCCCCGCCGGGGTCCCGTCCCGTCCCCCGGGTGCCCGTTGGGCAGAACTGCTGCATTCGGAAAAGGCGTTGCTCCCAAGGCCCTTCAGCTGGGTGGCGAAAGCCTCCCCCCCCCCCCCCGCAGCCCGCCTGTAGTGGTTTTTCGGCCTTTTGTGGACCGGGGGTGGGTGGGGGAGGTGGGGAGGTAGAAAAAAAACCCTCCACCCCTGACTCTTGGGCTGAACCTACTTAGTGTATTGGGATGCTACCTGTAGAGCAGGGGTCCCCAAACTTGGCCACTTTAAGACTTGTGGACTTCAACTCCCAGAATTCCTCAGCCAGCACAACACCCATGCTATCTGAGGAATACTGGGAGTTGAAGTCCACAAGTCTTAAAGTGGGGACCTGCTGTAGAGCCACAAGTTTGGGGACCATTGCTGAAGAGTCTTAAAGTTGCCACAAGTTTGGGGACCACTGCTGTAGAGCTTCGTGTGCACATCGGGCTCTTCAAACTTTTGCATAACTTCTGCAAACTTCTGTGTGGGGTGTGTGTGTGTGTGTTCCTAGCAGGCAGAGGGTGGTGCAAAAAACAACAACACAAAACACTACGTTTTCTCAAAGGCAGCCACTTTTCTATCGCTAGAGCTTTGCCTCTTGCTCCAGGGCTCCTTGAATTTTTCTTCAGCTGTCTTGTGGGTTCAACTTGTCAACGTTTGAAAACTGCTGGTGTACACAGGGGATCCATGCTACAAGTATCACCCTTTATTAAAACAGTGCAGAGTATAAGAGAAAAACCATCCCCTCCCCTGCTTTTTAATGCTGGCAACGCCGAGGGCCCAAAGATCTTCCTGAATGCAGGCGATTAATCTCACCCCTGGACAGGAGTGTGTGTTCTGTCTTGCATATGGGAAACCCAGTTCAGGCTGCAGAACGGAAGGGAGAAAACAGCTTTCTGCCTTTCCGGTCCAGAGGTTAATTCTGAAAGGAGGAAGCGGCAGCAGCCAGCTCTGGCGTGGGTGGAGGGAGGGGGGGGGCTTGCAAAGGCGTGCAGTAGGAAGCAGGGCTGCTGGTGGCTGCTTTGCCCATTTACGGCTCTTGTATCTCGATTGTCACCCTTTGGCCTTCCTCACTAGGTTGGTGCTCAGTCACTGCCTCCCTTTCTGATGCCCCAGAGGTGAAGATGGATTATTGAGCTAGTTAACTTTTCATCTTTGGATAGAATAGAATTCTTTTATTGGCCAAGTGTGATTGGACACACAAGGAATTTGTCTTGGTGCAAATGATCTCAGTGTACATAAAAAGAAAAGAGACATTCGTCAAGAGTCAAGAATCATCAGG
This sequence comes from Notechis scutatus, assembly GCF_049901735.1. Taxonomy (NCBI): domain Eukaryota; kingdom Metazoa; phylum Chordata; class Lepidosauria; order Squamata; family Elapidae; genus Notechis; species Notechis scutatus. The sequence goes on from NC_142012.1 coordinate 7,860,919, forward strand.
TACAACACTTAATAACAGTCATAGGGTACAATAAGCAATCGAATCACACTAGGAAACAGTCAATGTAGATCGTAAGGATATAAGCGATAAAGTTGCAGTCATACAGTCACAAATGGGAGGGGATGGGTGATAAGGAGGGATGAGAGGATTAATAGTAATAGTAGTGCAGACTTTGTAAATAGTTGGACAGTGTTGAGGGAATTATTTGTTTAGCAGAGTGATGACATTTGGGAAAAAACTGTTCTTGTGTCTAGTTGTTCTGGTGTGCAGTGCTCTATAGCAGATGTTTTTTCTCCATGAGAAAATTTTGGTGGTCCATAGAGAAATGTCATCCCCAAAGCACCCCCCAAAGCAATTAATCCAGGCTGTGTGGGAACACAAGGTTGCGCTGCCCACATGGCCTGTGGGAACACAAGGCTTGCGTCCCTTGCATTGTGAACAACACGAGGTGGTGAGGGCGGAAAGGGTGGAGGGGGGGAACTTGCCCCACTCGCCCCACGTGCCTGGCCTGGCCACCAGGGCTGCTTCTTTCCTCTTCTTCTTCTGCTTTTGGCTGCACACAAGGAAACCAGAAATGAGTCTTTGGGACCCTGCAAGGCCTCCTGCTCCAAGAGGCTGCGTTGGCACGTCAAGTCTCAGACTCATTTCTGGCAGAGTTTGGGGGAGAGAAAGAAAGACTTCCGCTGCTTCTGCTGCTTTCCTTGCATGAAGCCAAAAGTCTCTCTCCCCCTGAGAATGGAGCTGGAGACGGTATCCTGCGATCCCAAATAAAGAATGATCGATTGGTAAGAAAACGGGGTGGGGGATTTTCCTGCAGACTTTTTTTGGGATTTTCCCAGGGTCTCTGGTCCACGGAATTTAAAATTATGAGTTTGGTGGTCCCTAAGGTCCAAAAGGTTGGTGATCCCTGAGGTCCAAAAGGTTTGCGACCCCTGCTGTATAGCGTAGTTTTGAGGGTAGGAGTTGAAACATTTTATGTCCAGTATGTGAGGGGTCTGTAGTTAGTTCTGAACAGTGCTCATTCCTCTTTTATTTATTTTTTTAGTCAATTTATATGGCTGCCCATATAAAGGTAGATCAGATCAGGGAATCAATTCCTCCAGGAGGAAGACTGCAACGACTACTGTTATTGAGATTGGCTCTAATATCAGGATCTTGCAAATCTAATTATGCTGTTCCTCCTCCTGTGAATCAGAGGCTGCTTCCAAATGTTATCTCCTTACTCTGGACTTAAAAATGCTGTTGGCTCCTTTTGCATAGGTAACATTTCTATGCATATTTCTGTCCAGGTCATTATCCTTACTCTGTACTGCATGCCACATCGCACCCATGTAGCCTCTTTGTCACCAGAAGGCTTCTGGGTGTAATTCAAGATGCTGGCTATCATCTGTGAAAGCCCTGCACGAGGTCCACCTCTACAAAGGTGGTTTTTGCCCAAACAGATAAGATCTGGCAGTCATCTCTTCTGGTCCTGTCCATCAAGCAGTTCCATCTGGTAGGAGCAGCCCCTTCCTCTTTGGAACAGAATCAAATGTGCTTAGCGCCCCCACTTTACTGGTTTTAAAAGGGCATGGCCTCTTTCCAGTGAGCCAGGGTGTCCTCCGCAAGTTTAGGTTGAAAATGATGTTTTCTTATTGGTATTTTATCTGTAGTCAGTTTTTAGTCTACCTGTTCAAAGCTGGTGCAGAGTTTGGTGCAGAGGTGGTATCCAAGCAGGTTCTGACTAGTTCTGGAGAACCGGTAGTGGAAATTTTGAGTAGTTCGGAGAACTAGCCAATACCACCTCTGACTGGCCCCGCCCCCATCTATTCTCCGCCTCCCGAGTCTCGGCTGATTGGCCGGGTCTTCTTTGGTTGCCCTGCACAGGAGAACGGAGCTGGAAAGCAGGCTAACGGGGTGGGAAGGGAAGGGAGATTTTGCAGTAACCTTCCCCTGCCATGCCCACCAAGCTACGCCATGCCACGCCCACCAAGCCGTGCCTACAGAACTGGTAGTAAAAAAAAATTTGAATCCCACCATTGGTTGGGTGGCTTTGCAAGTTTAATAAAATTAAACTACTTTTAGGTAAGTTACTACAGAGAAAACTAATTAGCTCTGGAAGTGGCCACCAGGACTTCCTGTTGGGTGAAATTATTTCCTTGGAGGCATTTATTTATGTCGATGTCAAAAGGCTGAGCGCCAGAATATGGATCAGGAGCAACCATATCTGCACAAAGGAAACCTGGTAGGATGGAGAAGATGGTTGGTTGATATGGTACTTCTGAATTCAACCACCTTAAGGAAGATCAGGAAAGAAAGCTGTGGGGTGTTAAGATGACAAGTAAGCAGGAAGCTTCCAATGTGGCAGGTGCTCCCCAGATTACCTTTAAGTATGCATCAAACCCTCAGACTAACTTAGCCATCTCCAGTGTTCTGGGAATAGAAAGGCAGTTTAAAACAAAGAGAGAGAGAAGCAGTTTTATCCCCGACAGAATGGCTCTGGGGCTGGGCGATATTGAGTTGTAGCACAACATCTGAAATGGTTAATCTCCGAGGTCACAGATTATGTCCCAAATGTGGCTGTATTTAATCTCTAATAAATACTACCGCTCTAAATGACGATCCTGCACCCACTCGTGCTAGATAGCTTCGGACATGACCCTCAGTGGCATCCCGGACTGTTTACAAAATAGAGGAGCTGCTGAACTGATTGGAAACTGATCACAGTGACCACAAACATAAGACATAAGTAAGCCAAGCCACTTACAAATAGTCCTCGCTTGATTTGAAGAGCACCTTCTCTAGAAGGAAGGGAAGGAAGGGATAAAGGGAAGGTTGGGAGGACCTCATGATGTCTCAGGGATGGTTCCTCTGCTGTCCATAGTCAAGCCCCTGCCTTGGCTGCAAGCTTTTCTCCTCCTCAGAAGTAGAGAGCTGGAAACGGGGCAGGTATGAACATTAAATTTCTAGCTGTAAAAAAGTGGAAGAAAATTCTTCATGGTCCTGCCCTGACATTGATGATTTATGAAATTCTCAAGGGTTCAGGATTAGTGGGGGAACATATTGGAGGAAGCCAGTTTGAGGACTCCCCAAGGAGGAAACAGGCTGCTGAGCAGTAAATGCAAAGGTTCCCCAGATCACAAACTCTCTGATGATGATGATCTTTGGCAGAGCAGGAATGGGGGTGATATTGCCATCCTTGTGCTTCTTGATCTCTAGGCCAGGGCTCTCCAACCTTGGCAACTTTAAGACTTGTGGACTTCAACTCCCGGAATTCTGGGAGTTGAAGTCCACAAGTCTTAAAGTTGCCATGGTTGCAGACCCCTGCTCTACGCGGCCTTCAAGGCCATGAGTCGTAGTATCCTTCTGGAAAAGCCCGATGGGGTTGGGAGTGGTCCCATCCATTTGGTACTGGGGGAGGGGAAGAGGTCGAGTCCACCGCCCCTTGAACGTGGGGGGTGCCGCAGGGCTCCAAACTCCCCTTTCCAACGTATCTACATGACACCACTGGGGGAGGAAATGATACATGTTGACCCCATGATGGCTTTTGAGATCCTGCCCCCCAATGCCTGAATGAGGTAGAACATACTCAATCCTGACACTACTGCGTGGTAGCAGAAATCTGGAGTCCCGATTCTGGGGATCTTCCATCTTTTATTTTAGATGGGGCTGCATTTCCTCATTCGAGACGGTTGTGCCATTTGGGGGGTTGTCTTAGCGCTCCTGCTTAAGGAGCAGGAAGCTGCCAAGGATTCATGATTTATCTCAACTCCTGGTTGATGGATGATCTCATCCAGAGGCTTTGTGTGTATGTTAAACGGAGGAGGAAAGGAGCCCTGAGCCCTGTGAATGGTTGAGGGCTGGATCTCTAACTCCTTATCAATTGGGATCGATCTTGGAGAAAGGAGCTGAATTAGTGGCAGCCCCAAGTCACCCCAAAGGATGTTGTGGTCGCTGAAGGCGGCTGAGAGGTCAAGGAGAGTGAGAATGGTTGCAGTGCCCCCTTCGCACTCCTGCCAAAGATTGGTCAAGATAGGTAGGTAGGTATAGATGATAGATAGATAAGATAGAAATAATTCTTTATTGGCCAAGTGTGATTGGACACACAAGGAATTTGTCTTGGTGCAAATGCTCTCAGTGTACATAAAAGAAAAGATACATTTGTCAAGAGCCAAGAATCATCAGGTACAACACTTAATGGTAGTCAGAGGGTACAAATAAGCAATGAAATCATACTAGGAAACAGTCAATATAAATCGTAAGGATACAAGCGACAAAGTTACAGTCATACAGTCACAAGTGGGAGGGGATGGGTGATGAGGAGTGATGAAAAGATTAGTAATGCAGACTTTGTAAATAGTTGGACAGTGTTGAAGGAATTATTTGTTTAGCAGAGTGGTGGCGTTTGGGAAAAAACTGTCCTTGTGTCTAGTTGTTCTGGTGTGCAGTGCTCTATATAGCATCATTTTGAGGGTAGGAGTTGAAACAGTTTATGTCTGGGATGTGAGGGCCACCGAGGCTGTGTCTGTCCCATCGTCAGGCCTGATTCCGGACTGAAAGGAGTCCAGGAAATCTGTTTCATCCAGGACCTCCTTTCCCCCTTTTTTTCTGCCCCCCGTTCTTGATCTGCTGTCACAGCCTGTCTCTCTTTGCAGCGGTGGAAGTCCCAGTGGTTTGTCCTGTACCCAGCAAGTCTTCACGGAGTTGCCCGTTTGGAGTTCTTTGACTGCAAGGAGGGGGCCACCCCAGTGGACCGGATCAGTACCAAGAAGCTGGACAAGAAGATTGTGCGGCTGGCAGATTGCGTGAGTGTGGCTCCTGCCTTGGACTGCAGCCCCAAGGAGGGCTTGGCCGCCTTCTGCCTGGAGACCAACAGCCGCACCTACGTCTTCGCCACTGAGCCACAGGAGGCAGCTGACTGGGTGGCGAAGCTCTGTGAGGCAGCCTTCCTGGTGAGCGGGACTGGCGGGCCGGGGGTGGCCCAAGGGGGCGGTAGCTAAAGCAAAGGTAGAGCTAAGAATAGGAATAGGACTAGGAATAGGATAGGATAGAATAGAATAGAATAGAATAGAATAGAATAGAATAGAACAGAATAGAATAGAATAGACAGAATGGAATGGAATGGAATGGAATGGAATGGAATGGAATGGAATAGAATAGAATAGAATAGAATAGAATAGAATAGAATAGAATAGAATAGAATAGAATAGACAGAATGGAATGGAATGGAATGGAATGGAATGGAATGGAATAGAATAGAATAGAATAGAATAGAATAGAATAGAATAATAATAGAATAGAATAGAATAGAATAGAATAGAATAGAATAGAATAGAATAGAATAGAATAGAATAGAATAGAATAGAATAGAATAGAATAGAAATAGAATAGAAATAGAATAGAATGAGGAAGAGGAATGGAATGGAATGAAATGGAATAGAATAGAATAAATATTGGAATATAGAATAGAATAGAATAGAATAGAATAGAATAGAATAGAATGGAATGGACGGAATGGGATGGGATGGGATGGAATGGAATGGAATGGAATAGAATAGAATAGAATGGAATGGAATGGAATGGAATAGAATAGAAAATAGAATAGACAGAATGGAATGGAATGGACGGAATGGGATGGGTTGGGATGGAATGGAATGGAATGGAATGGAATAGAATAGAATAGAATAGAATAGAATAGAATAGAATAGAATAGAATAGAATAGAATAGAATAGAATTCTTTATTGGCCAAGTGTGATTGGACACACAAGGAATTTGTCTTTGGTGCAAAAGCTCTCAGTGTACATAAAATAAAAGATACATTCATCAAGAGCCAAAAATCATAACATACAACACTTAATAATAGTCATAAGGTACAACAAGCAATCAAATCATACTAGGAAACAGTCAGTAAAAATCGTTAGGATACAAGCAACAAAGGTATAGTCATACAATCATAAGTGGGAGGAGATGGGTGAAAGGAAGGATGGGAGGATTAATAGTGATAGTAATGCAGACTTAGTAAATAGTTGAACAGTGTTGAGGAATTATTTGTTTAGCAGAGTGATGGCATTCGGGGAAAAACTGTCCTTGTGTCTAGTTGTTCTGGTGTGCAGTGCTCTATAGTGTCGTTTTGAGGGAAGGAGTTGAAACAGTTTATGTCCAGGATGTGAGGGGTCTGTAAGTATTTTCACAGCCCTCTTTTTGACTCGTGCAGTATATGGGTCCTCAATGGAAGGCAGGTTGGTAGCAATTGTTTTTCTTTTAGCCCTAATTATCCTCTGTGTCTGTCCTGTTGGGTTGCAGAACCAAACCAGACAGTTTTAGAGGTGCAGATAAATATTCTGGGCCCAGACCCACGCACGTAGGATGACTTGGGAAAGTGGGAGAAAGGGCAAGGCCACCACAGCAAAAACAGCCGAGGGGAGGGAGAGAAAAGAAACTCCTGAGGCACCGGCGGGTGGGCTGGTACGTGCAGAGGAAGTGGGGAGTGCGGCCGAGTGACCGAGCTGTGACCTGCTTGCCCCGTTGTAAGAGTCCTCCAGAATTTGGGTCACCAAGCGAAATGTTCCGGGTTTGGTCAGACCTAAATTTAGCACGGTCTAATTCTGGGGACCTACTTTAAAAAAGGATTGAGCCAACCTGGAGCAATTTCCTGCAAAGGAACAAAGCTGAATCAGAAGTCCTGAGAGAAATCGGTGAGGAAACTGGGCGGCTGATACCAGATCTGCTCCCTACTTCGAATGTCTGGAGGCCCAGAGCCATCGGTTCTCGTTCCGGAGTGCTGGGCCCAGGGATGGTTAGGGAGAGCTTCCGGTGGCAAGACTGGCACCATCGGGGGAGCCTCATTGGATTCATGTAGGGTAGACCCATCAGCTTGAGGGCCCCAAAGATCAGGACTTGAAGAACACTTTGACACCAAAGCAGTTGCCGGTCCTGTCAAGGACTCTGGGCCACCGAGGAGGAATCGGTTCTTTTGGCTGAAGTGCCAGGCGAAGGGCTGCCGCTAAGACTTTTCACGCCTCCCCTCACAGACTAACCCTGGGAAAATGACCCCGTCCGCTACGGAGAGCATTGGACAACGGGACCTGGAAATGGCCACAAACTCCATTTACTGCTCCAGAGAAGAAGGTAGGACTTGGTGGCTGAGTGTGGCCGGCATGTAACTTGGGATGGCTCAGCTGGTCCCTCTCGGAAACTTTTATTCAGCAGCAGCAACACACGTGGGCTGAGAGGTGGGATTGCTCCTGGTTTTCAAATTGGACCCTGCCTAGGAAGCTACTGAGGCGGGCGGGAAGTACAGGGGGCTCTTGGGGGGGCATGGTATGTGTTCTCCCACCCCCACCCCCTTTTTGTAAGGGACGGGGTGGCGGTGCCCGGTTGCCTCCCCGCGAGGACAGCTGTCTACTCTGACTTCTCCCCTGCAGTGAATGAGTTCTGGGTCACGGTGCAGAAGACCGAAGCTGCCGAGCGCTGCAAGCTGCAAGGGAGGTACGTGCTGAAGGCCTCTTGGAATGAGCTCATCCTCAAGGAGGCCCCCTCCAGCGTGGCCCTCTACACGTGGCCCTATCGCCTCCTCCGCAGATACGGCAGGGACAAGGTGAGCTTGTCGGGAAGTCAAGGAGCTGGGCTTCTGGGGTTTTGCCCTCTCCCCTCTCTCCCCCCCCCCCGGGGAGGCCTGGGAAGCAGGGTAAAATTGGACTCGCTGAGCCAGAGGGGGACAACCTCATCCCCGGTGCTTGCTTCGCGAGGGAAGGCTCCCCCGGGGGCTGCCCCACTTGCCCCGGGAAGGCCCTGGCTGACCACAGGGCCCCACCCTTCCCTCCCGCAGGTGATGTTCTCCTTCGAAGCCGGCCGGCGCTGTGAATCCGGTCCCGGCAACTTCACCTTTGAGACCAAGCAGGGCAACGAGATCTTCAACGTGGTGGAGGCTGCAATCCAGGCTCAGAAGGCCCAAGTGGAAGAGCATCGGCAAAGCAGCAGCTCCCTTGAGATGGAGGCTCCTTCCAGTGCCTTCTCCCTCCATAACGCCGTGGCCAACTCCCTCAGCCTGGAGGGCGAGGGCCCTGCTGTTGCTGCTGCTGCTGCTGCTTCGGAGAGGCGGGCGCCCAGGAGCGCCCTGGCAGCCTGGCCCAGCGTTGCCGGGAGGGGAAGGAAGCCGCTGCGCCCAAAGGGCAGAACCCGTGGCCGAAAGGGCAGAACTCCTCGGTGTGGCCCTCTTTCTCTGGGGCGCCTGGATCTTTGGAGGACACCAACAACGTCTACTCTGAGCCTCTGGACGCGGTGAAGGGCTCGCAGCTCTGGCCAGACTTCGTCTACGCTGACCCCGTGGACAGCCAGCGTCTGGAAGAAGGGCCGGGCTGGGGCTCCGGCCTGGCGGAGGAGCAGCTCAGGCCACAGACCGGCAAGGGCCACGGGCTGCCGAGCGGCAAGCAGCACATCTACGATGAGCCTGAGGGGAGGGCCCCGTGGCCCACTCCGCCTTTGGCTGCCATCTACGATGAGGCGCGCCTCCCCTGCGAGGCCTGGCGGACTCAGGGCTTGGAGAGCCAAGCTGGCTACGAGTTGCCGTGCCTTCCTGGAACCGGGGATTATGCCGTCCCTGCCTTCCACCAAAAGGCCGGGCTGAAACCCCCCAGGCCCAGCCCCACCCCCAAGCCTCCCCGGACGCACAAGAAATCCACTCAGCCGGAGGCCAGCAAACCCAAAGCGGCCCCCGCCCCGGAGGGGCTGCGGAACAGCAACAACAGCAACAACGGCGGCGAACCAATCTACAGCCGCGTGCTCAAGCCACCCTCGGCCTCCGGCCCTTTGGGACCCGAGCAGTCGGTGGACGAGAGCCGGCTGGCCGCGGTGTACGAAGACCTTGGGGAGATCTGAGAAGGGACCCTGAGCTGGGCTGGAGCCGGAGCAGCCTTTCCAGCCTGCTAGGAAGGGCGGCCAGCCACGCTTAACACATTCTCGGAAGTCCCCAAGCAACAGCCACCTTGTTGGGCAGTGAAGGCTGCCTCTTCCAAGTGGGCCCCGGCCTAGCCTGAGGGCCACACGGGCCAAGCCAGGAAGCCACTGTGTGGGAAGGGCCTCCAAAGGAAGGAAGGACGGACCCCTGGGGAACACACAGCCGCCTCCTGGCCCTCGGGGCCCATTGCTTCTTTGGGACTGTAGCCTTTGGCAGCGAGCCCAGAAAGCCTCCCATTTAGGAAGAGGACGCTTCTGTTGGCTGCTGAAGAATATTGGGGCCCATTCCTCCCCCCACCCCCGCCATGTCAGAGGCAGCCTGCATGGTGGGCTGAGGCTGCTCTGGGACCGTGCCTGAGGCTGCCTTGCCTCTGCAGGAGGCTGAGAAGGGCTCCTGGGGCAGCGGAAGCCATGCCGGGGCGTTCGTGGGAAGGAGACTCTCGCTTGCTCAGGCTGTCACAAGGGCGGTTTATTGACGCAGAGGATGTGGCTGAGCCAGACCGGAAGAGGGATGAACAGCAGGAACCAGGAAGTGCCACAAGCAGCCCCTCCCCCTCTGCACACTCCCCCACGGAGCCCAGAGGAGTGGGGGAGGAACAGGCAGGTTGCCCCCCTCCTCCCCGCTCCTGCCCGAGGCTTGCAGGGAACATCCCTGCCTCCCCCCCGTGGAGTCTTCTGGGCTGCTGCCAAAGAAGCTGCCTTGGGCCCAGGGGCTCTGTGGCCGTGAAGAAGGCAGGGCGCTCCGAAGGCTGCTACATCTCGGACTCTGGGGTGGCCTTTCCTCGGCTTGGAGAAAGGGGGAGGCTGCCGGAGCCAGCAGGCGGGAGGGTCACCTGCAGCGGGGCCACTGTGGCCCTGGCCCTGCCGGGATGCATGCGACCCCCCTGCTGTGGGGGAAAAGGACCATTGTCACTGCTGGGGCAGGAGGTGGGAGGAGGTCCTGCCCTTCCTGCTATTGGGGCGTCCCGGGTGTTAGGGCAGAGCCCTTTCTGGGGGGTGGGGAGGGGTGGGGCTGGCACCTTTGCCCTCTGAAGCAGCCATGTTGGAGTTCCTTGCTGCTGGGCCCATGTTTGCCCCCCGCCCTTCCCCGTGCCGCGTGCCCCTTGGTACCTGGCGGGGCCACTGCCTTGGTGCCCAGCGCTGAACCCGGGTGGCGGGCAGGCGGCCCAGGTACCTCTTCAGGGCCTGGTACAAATAACTGGTCGCCCGCAGGGGGTCGTAGCTTGCCTCAAACTCCAGGCTGCCAAGGATGCCCTGGAGTGGAAGAGGCGAGGTCTGTGCCCAGGGGAAGGCGGGGGCGGGGTGGGTGGGGGGTGCCCCTTTCCCTTGCAACTGGGGGCCCTTGTCACATACCTCCATTTTAGCGAGCGCCGCTTCAGGCAGGTCAGCGGGGAGGGGAGGAAAGCTGCAAGGCAGGAGCAGCTCTCGGCCCACCAACGGGCGCAGCAGCAGGGTGCCGGAGTCCGAGGGGAGCAGGACCTGGAAGGAGCCGGCGGAGAGGCCCCCGCTGAGATCTGGCCCACCCCAGGTCTCGTATTTGGCAAGCAGCAGCCATTTGCGCTTCTGGAAGACAACCGGTGTGCGTTGTGCTGGGTGCCAAAGCAGGGGCGATGCTCCTGCCTGGTGGGCGTGAGACGTGCAACCAGCACACAGCCGGCAGTACGGCTGGCCTGCCCGCTGGAAAGCCGGAGGAGGTGCCCACCCCCCTCTGCCCCAGAGGCTGGGTGGCTTTGGGGGTGTCAGCAAGGTGGTTCTTCCACCCCCGCCTGCCGCAGATCCCCTTTCCCCTTAGGACTCACTCGTAGGCAGTGGCAGAAGGCTTGGAAATTCTGCTGGTTGGTCTCCAGTTCATCCCAGCTCAGCTGCCAACAGTTTGTGGGCCTTACGACGAGAGGGAGACCAAAAAGCACCGATGCACAGACTCCATCGGCTTCCAGCGCCCTGCAAGAAGAAAGTTTTGTCACTGGGGAGCAGGCAGCCTCCCCCCCCCCATGTCAAGCTTCTGGCTGGGGGAGGCAAGGAAAGCGCTAAAGGAGATCTTTACAAGGCCAGTCAGTGGGGACAGATGTCCTGCAGATGGGTGGACACAGCCCCCTGCCCCCCAGTGAGACAAAGCAGAGGCAGGCTCGGGAGGGAGGGAGGGAGGGGCAGGAGCTGTGCAGACACCTCCCCCCCCGCATCCTCCCCTGAAGGTTGGGGTGGCTGAGAGGAGGACTGGCCCTTGCCTTACAAAGATGGCCAGCTAGGTTGAGGGTTGGGTTGGAGGAAGAGGTTTGTCACCATGTTTTGTTTTTTTAAACTGCCTTCTTTAGCATGAAGGCAGCTTCCAGAAGGGAGCAGCCTGTGGAGAGAATGGGTATTTCTGCTCCTCCTCTAAAACTGTTCCTTGAACGATCCAAAGGAAAAGGAAAGCGCCAGGGGCGGGCGGGTGGGTGGGTGAAACGGGACAGGTGGCTTCCAGGTGACTCAAATGCTGCAGAGCCCCCCAATGCTGCAATCGGGACACAGCTTGCACCAATGCTTGGAAGGGGAGGGCTTGCTGGGCAAAATCTACCTTGCCTTGGCCAGGCCTGGGGGGGGAGGCACCCACTGGGGCAGCCTCCCCTACCGTTTTCCTTCCCTGAAACAGGCATCCCTGACCGACCATGCAGGCCGGACAGAGAGAGGAACACCCCGTTTGGGGAAGAGGAAGAGGAAGCAGTGCTGGAAGGGAACACCGACTTCAGCAAAATAAGAGAGCTGGGGCCGCTCCAAGTTTTGCAAAAGAGCCTTTTCTGCAATAAACCTTGGGAGTTCCTGATTCTTGCATGTCTGCTTAATTGTTTCCAATCCAGCCGGTGGGGGGAGGGGAGGGGGGTTTCTTCCAAAGGCCCCTTTTCAGATGGCCCCTTAACCACCACTGGACCTGTCGCCGCATACGTGTTCTGTGCGCTTTGAAAGGACCACTGAGCTCCCCTGTCAAAAGCAGCGCTGTCAGTCCTACGAGGGCACCACTGCTTCTGCCAGGAGGGACTGCGCAGCCGTGCGCTCCATGGGAGGGAGGCAGCGCCCCTTTGCCTTCTGCACATGGCATTCTAGGAACTTCCACCCAGCCTGCTTGACGGTGGGGTGGAACTGCCCCTTTCCCTTTGGGGACAAGAGTCCCAGGAAGGCCAATAACTAAACCCGTCCCTGTCCAGGTGCTGGCTGGCCATTCAGTGGGGGGAAGGGAGGACGCATGGAGAGCTTCCCATCTGGCTGGTCATCCCAAGAGATGCCTGGGCCCTCTTAGTCAGGTGCCTCGCCTTCCTTCAGCGGTGGGAGGGAGGGGAGAAGGGAAGGGAATGCCCCATGTGCCGTCTCCAGAGGTGGTATATTCAGCCGGTTCTGACCGGTTCCGGAGAACCGGTAGGGGAAATTTTGAGTAGTTCAGAGAACCGGCCAATCCCACCTCTGACTGGCCCCGCCAACCCCATCTCTTTTCAGCCTCCCATTGAGTCCCAGCTGATCGGCTGGGTCTCCTTTGGTTGCCCTGCACAGGAGAACGGAGCTGGAAAGCAGGTTAGCGGGGTGGGGAGCAGAGGTGGTATTCAGGTTCTGGCCAGTTCTGGACAACCTGTCACAGAAATTTTGAGTAGTTCAGAGAACCGGCAAATCCCACCTCTGACTGGCCTTGCCAACCCTATCTCTTCTCTGCCTCCCGAGTCCCAGCTGATTGGTTGGGTCTCCTTTTGTTTCCCTGCAGAGGAGAACGGAGCTGAAAAGCAGGTTAGTGGGGTAGGGAGGGAATGGGGATTTTGCAGTATCCTTCCCCTGCCACGCCCACCAAGCCACGCCCACAGAACCGGTAGTAATTTTTTTTTGAATCCCACCACTGGCCCGTCTCCATTTGCTGCTGCGCTTAGAATGGTCCTGGAGTGCTGTGCATTGTCTCGTTAGGCAAATGGGAGCCGGTCTACCTGGGCCGAGCAATTTGCCGCGTGCTGCTCTTAAAATTGTGAACCGCTTTGTTAGGCAGACTGGAGCTCAGCTATCTGGGCGCTGGAAATTACACCCGTTTCTGCTGACTCACGACTTGAGGAAGGCACAGCCGTGCGGGGGGAAGAGCCCTTCGTGAGAGCCCAGGATGCAGATTCTTGAATAAAACTAGACCCACGTGACTGGCAGGCCTGCCTGTCTGTCTCCCAGCCCAGGGTTAAAAGAAAAGGGTGCCGGATCGGCCGTTCTTTGCAGCCCACTTTCCAGAGAAGGGAAGCTGTTATTCCACACTTGGAAACATCGGAGTCCCCTGGCTGAGAGGCTTCCCTTCCTTACTGCAAAGCCACTTCTGCTCCTAGGAGATCCCTTTCCCAAACAATACTGAATTTCTAATTTATGAAAACAGGGACGTTGCCAAAAAAACCTGCCAGTAGTTTCCCAGCCACTTTGCTGTGATTGCTCTGATGCTACTGGAGCAGCTTCTCCTGGCGACAGGTGGGGGGGTGGGGGGTATTGCCAGCCTCCTGTACAGACCACCTGGACACAAGTCTAGGCTCACTAGAGGTCTGCCGTGCATCTGTCTTAAGATACCTGTGAATGCTTCTTAGGTTGTGAGTTTGGGGATACAAAACAAGGGATTTCCCGAAAGACCATGGCCGGTCCTGCATGAAATCAATATTCTGATGACCAATCCCTCCCTCCCCCACCCCCCCAAGCCTGTGATGCACAACCCAGGGATCCAGTCTGCCATGGCCAAAGCCACACTGACCGTGGAGGGGCGGTGCCCCAGAACTGCACAGGAATGTGCTTGCACCAGATTGGTGCCAATAGAGGGGAGTGGGGAGGTCTATTCACAGCCCTTAAGCGTGCTAGCAGCTATCAAAACACAGCAGGCTGCCTGCAGGCCAGATCTCCGCCTGAAGTGAAGGAGAAACCCCCCCATATTAAGAGTGGAGGAGTCAAATCTGTCTCCGGGCAGAGCTAGGGAAGAAGAGCCATCCTTCTTAGGAAGCGAGCGTGGGACAGTCACGGTGACCGACCGTCACCCAATCGGGTACCTGAGGACTCTCAGTCTGCGCGGGGCCAGGCCAGGTGCCATCCAGAATGGACCGGCAGCGTTGTCCGCTCCTGCTGTTCCACCCTCGCAAGCGGCAGGAAGCTGGGCAGGGCTGAGAAATCTTTCCTGGACATCACACTTCAGCCATGCTGTAGAGGCAGGAGAGCAGAGCAAAGGGCCAAAGTGGCCTATCACCGAAGCAGGCGTGTGGTGTGGGTGTTGTTTCTTTGCCCAAGCTGATCCTGGGGGAGGGGGGGTGTATGTGGAGGGAGCGGGGCTCAAAGCACCTGTTCCGCTGTGGGAGATGGTCCCCATTGCCAGCAGAAGCTGCGGTGGGAGCAGGCAGGTAGCAGCTTAGTGAAACTGACGCAGCCGGTCCGGCCCCCTGTCCCACAGACAGTTCGAGGGATCGCCCTTGAATCCAAAAGGACTTTCCTGACGTTCTCCCCTAGATTGCCCGAGCCCCGTTTCAAACTACTGAAATTGGTGGCGTGAGCAAATTCCAGAGATGGGAAGAAGTCCTTCCTTTGATCTGTTTTCGCTCTCCGGGTTTTCAGCCTTGCATAGAATGACTCCACTCCGGAGAGTTGATGAATTATTTATAAATGACACACATAATCCAAAGAAAGAGAAACGAATTGAAAAAGAACACCTGCCGCTGGATAAAAGGAGACTTGTATTCTTTGTGTCTTTCCTGCTCTTGTGGTCATTGTGTTCTCCCCACTTTTTTTAAAAAAAAATGTAATAAACCTTATTTGGCTAGAAAAGTAAAATGAAAGAAAAAAAGAATACCCCTTCCCCGTCCCTCCCACCCACCCACCCAAGGGCAGGTATAACATGAATTTGAGATCTAGGAAAACTTTGATGAAGAGCTTGAATCCTCTGTTCATGTAAGGGAAAGTAAAGGAATATCCACAGCGGTGGGATGCTACTGGTTCAGCCCGGTTCGACTGAACTGGTAGCAAAAATTGCTACCCAAAAAAGCCTCCGACGATCAGCTGATAGGAGAAAGACACACAAGATCGGCCCTCCCACCGGTCCCTGCACTTTTCTTTATCCTCTCGGTTGATGGATGCTGCAGGCCTCAGCTGATGTGGGGAAAGCTGCGCACGTGCGTGTTAGGTCAAAAGGGCCCAGCAGAGATTATACTACCTGAGACTTCTCAGAAAACAACAACTGAATGAAAAACTGCTGGTGACCTTCTACCGCTGCACCATAGAGAGTATCTTAGCTTACTGCACCCGTGGATGGTTTGCCAATTGCACAGTGACAGATAGGACAGCACTCCAGAGGGTTAACGTCATTGCCCTGAGGATCATGGGTTGCCCTCTCCCCTCTTTGGAAGAGCTTTATATCTCTTTTAAGAAAGTTCAAAACATCCTCAAAGATCCATCTCATCCTGGGCACCCCTTTTTTTGAACTAATACCATCTGGCAGATGGTACAGGACAATAAAAACAAGGACAAATAGGCTGAAAAACAGTTTCTATCCCAGGGTAGTAGCTCTGTTGAATTCTACTGTGGATGGTATTTAACTTTATTCAATTCTACTGAAGATGGTATTTCATTTCGTTGTACGATGTGCAGTGACAACTAAACTAAACATTAGGTGTGTGCGCGCGCAATCACCAAACCAGTAGTTGGACAGGTAGGGTCCCATTGCTGAATATCCACATGTAAAGCATTCTCTGGGACATGGCCCTATTTATCCCTGAGCCTCTCCTTCCTGGGACAGCCTCTCGGGAGCATAGAACCCTCTGATGCCCTTACATATTCTTTTCCTAGCTTCTCCGTGGCAAACATTGCACTGACTCGGAAGTGTACAAGAATATCCAGAGAGCCAGGAACAAGGACACGTAACACTCAAGTCTCTGGCCAGCAAGAAAACACAGTATGTGTATAATCCTGGACAGTACACACAATTTCTTGCTGGTCTCTTTTATGCTTTACTACTTTTGTTTATTGTAATTTGCTTCTCAAGAAAATGGCACCAAGGTGTCACGGATGCCTGTCTGGCACCTGAGAGCAAGATTACCTGCATTGTTGCTGGGTGCCCCAGAGCGGCCCGTGGTCCTGGCAGGCAGGAGGAGATGAAGATGCTCTTGGTCTGGAGCGTGGTCATGCAACCAGGCTTTGAAAAAGTCCTCCAAGGCTACCACATCGTTCTCCACGGTGTGTAAATCAACCTCTGTGTTCAAGATTGTTGTGCTCTCTGAAAGAGAAGATGAGATTAAATGGGACGTCATTTAAAAAGGGCACAACGAGGAATGCTCTCCCTGCGCCAACTCAAAAAGCTCAGGTTGCCCAAGGATTTGCTGATATAGTTCCTGCGGTGGAATTATTGAGTCTGTCATTTGTACCTCAGTGACTGTCTGGTTTGGCGCAGCAGCCAAACAGGACAGACAAGAGATTTCAACGGATAGTTAGGACTGCAGGAAAAAAAACGATTGCAATCATCCGGCTTCCATTGAGGACCTGTATATTGCACGGGTCTGAAAGAGGACTGAGAAAATATCTATAGACCTCTCACATCCGGGACATAAACTGTTTCAACTCCTCCCCTCAGGGTGGTGCTGTAGGGGCATTGCCTGCCAAAACAACTAGACAAAAAGGCAATTTTTTTCTCTTGTGCCATCACTCTGCTAAACGCTTAATTCCCACAGCAGCACTGTCTTATGCCTACGGGTGTTTACCCATATAGTAGGGCTGTACTGCTATTGTCCTTCTCACCTTCTGTATTACCTTCTCCTATTGGTATCTTATGATTATATTTACCTTGTTTTTTGTACGTAAACTTGTTTATATGTACATGTTGGTTGCATGTTTGTATGTATACTGATTTTATTATTTATTTATTGTTTGTGTGTATGCTGAGAGCTTATGTACCAGAGAAATTCCTTGTGTGTTCAATCACACTTGGCCAATACATTATTCTATTTTTCTATTTCTGTTTATTTTCTATTTTCTTCTATTTTCAATTAGTTTACATTCTCTATTCTCTTCTGTTATTTTACTCTATTGTATGCTATTGTATTGTAATGTATTGTACTCTGTCATATCGTGTCTTGTATCCTATCCTCTTGTATCCTATCCTATCCTATTGTCAGGTCCCCTGCTGGGACGCTGCCATTCCTATAGAGGAATGTGGAGGAGGCTATTGTGGTTGCGTTCTCTGCATACTTTTGCTGTAACCCCGTGGGATTTAGGAAGGGAGGCCATCTTGAAGACAGATGGATTTTCTCCCACCAGGTTCCAGCCTGGTACCAAGGTTGTCATGTCCTGGGGATGAACTGCTTATCAAGCTAACGCCTCAGAGTTCTCAAAACACCTATGCAGAATTGGATTGGCTACCGGTGGACTAGTGAACAGGGGTGGGGGTTTGAATTGGAAAGAATAGCTTAACACTTTGCGTGGGGACTTCGGATTCCACCTGACTTCTCCACAGTCACTTTCTCCCAGTAAAAGTTCCTTTTGATAACTAATCGTTTCAAGAGCTGTGCTTTCCCAAGGGGTGAGGCAGTTCCTTACATTAGGCAGAATCTGAAGTTCCTGTGCAAAACATTAAGCTATTCTTCCCAATTCCCCATCCTATCCTATCATTCCCTTTCTGCTTTCCAAAAGCAGAGAAAATTTGGATACAGAGAATATGCACCACAGAAATGCCTGAGATAGGCAAACACTATTTTGGGGTCCATTAACAGAACCAAGGATCTAGATCAAGTCTTAGGACAGCACTGAGCAAATGGTAATTACAGCTGATCCTTGAGGTTACAGCCGTCGCAGTGACCTTGTGGCCACGTGATCAAAACGTGGATACCTGGGCAGCCTGCTTGCATTTACAGCCCTTCTCAGCAGCTGCAGGAGGAAAAAAAAGAGGGCAAATATCAGCCAGGGTGGCTGCATGATGGGCGGCAGCTCAGGGGAGGTCGGCCCCTTTATCAAGGATATTAGAGTTGGTGAGCCATGAAGATAGATTCAAGTCTAGTGAGATGCAAAGGGTCCTTTGGATTCACAGGTAAAACAAAATAACAGCGTTGGAAAGGATCTTGGAGGTCTTCTAGTCCAACCCCCAGCTCAGGCGGGAAGCCCTATACCAGTGGTGGCTAACCTTTTTGAGCTCCTGTGCCAAAAATTGTGCATGCGCTTGCACGCTTGCACTTGCATGCCAAGACCCAGAAGGCAATGCGGGCCGCCCCCACACCCCCTACGCATGCACGCGTAATCCACCCCCACCCCCCATCCCCTTAGCTGCACTGGACCTCACAGCTGATTTTTGGCGGTTTGAGGCCTTTTCGGCTTCCCAAAGGCTTGAGGAAGGCTTCTGCAGGCTTCTGCAGGCGAAAACTAGCCCCGTCACTTCTGGTATTTTCAGAAAAACAGGAAGTGACTAAACGGGGCTAGTTTCCGGCCTGCAGAAGCCTGCAGAAGCCTTCCTCAAGTCTTTGGGAGGCCGAAAAAGGCCTCAAACCGGCCAAAAATCAGCTGTGAGGCACGCACACGATCAGTGAGGTAAGTCTGCCTGCAGTTCGTGTGCCAGCACGGGTGCCATAGGTTCGCCATCACAGCCCTATACATTTCAGACAAGTGGCTGTCCAATCTCTCCTTGAAAACTTCCAGTGTTGGAGAATTCACAATTTCTGGAGGCAAGTTGTTCTACTGATTGATTGCTGAGATGTGGGCAACCTGCATTTGCTCCCTTTCCACACAGCAGCTGTTCATCGAAAGTCTAATTTCGAGGGATGATTTTGAGTGTGCTGAAGTCTCTCCACCACCACAAGAGTGCTTGAAGAGAGCCACAGCACACACACTGGTGCCAAAGATTCTGATTATTCATGCAGATTCATGGGATCCGAGCCAGCAGGGACTAATGAGATCTTGGAGTAATGGCATTGACACAGCACGAAGCTGGAACAAAAGATTTCAGTAGGTGGCAACAATCCACTGCTATCCAGTTGATGGCAACAATCTGCATTTTGGTCCATTTTTACATTTAAAAATGAAAAAATGAAAAAGAAAATCCTCTGAATCAATTCCAAAATTAACAGTTTGAGCAGGTACCTCTATCAGATCGGCTGAAATTCACTAACAATTGTGGCATGCACGCTTCAGGCTCTGCATCAACAGGTTGTTACAAAATGAAAGAAACGGTGGACGAATGAAAAAAGAGCCGGCTTGGAACCGTAAGGAGCTTTTCTCACTTGCTCTGGCAACGGGAAGAGACAATTTAATGCCAGCCTGCTTTTTGTTCTGAGATTTCAAGCACGGATGAAGAACAGCTGACATTGTCATGGGCTCCAGGGCTCACCTTCCATTCCTGGAGGAGTTTTGTAGACTGACTGCACTCATCAGAGTTAGGTGTAGCTGGTGTCAGGTTTTCCAATTTCTAGGCATAAACGTCAGGCTGCTGTACTCACCCCCACTGCCGCTGGATACTTCTCCGTCCCACTGTGCCCCAGGAAGTTCCTGATCTCCCCGCTGAGAAACCTCAACCACCTGTAGTTGGTGGAGGCTAACCAGGTCAATGCCCTGCAATCCAGCATCCAGCTGGTTGGCTATTTTCCTGCTGGGCTGGCTAGTCAGGATTGTAATCTGGAAGAAAAGTCAAAGTGTAGCAGTTTAGAAGAGGGTTCTCTGTGCTAATCCACAGCACACTCACGCTCCTCGTGCTAACTGCTCAAAGCAGAGCCAGGCATGATGGCCGCTCACCAGTCTTTGCCATGCCCAGGTGGGCAGCTACAATGCCCATCAGATGCATTAGAGCAGAGGTCTCCAAACTTGGCCACTTTAAGACTCGTGGACTTCAAGCAAAGCTGGCTGAGGAATTCTGGGAGTTGAAGTCCACAAGTCTTAAAGTGGCCAAGTTTGGGGACCCCTGCATTAGAGAAAGAGACAGGTCGTCCAAGGGAGATTAGCTCAAACCCCTGTTTAGTTAGAAATCTCACAAAATCTCCTTGGTCCAGGGTTGTTTGGGTTTTGGTGGCCTTGAAATAACCATGATTCAGGTTATTGATCATGTTGTTGATCACCGTGGAGGAAATTTTCAGTTCTAAGCACTCCTGGAACAGGAGGCCTTGCTTAATCACTCAGCCTTTGGTGCAGTGAATGGTCGCAATGCACTTTGTGTGGGTGGGGCTGACCTTGAAGAGCACCCAGAAACTCTTTTCATCCAAATACAGCCACCTAAGTAGGGATAGCCACTTCTTGCTGGGCCCACCACCCAGAGGTGGTATTCAGCAGGTTCTGACCAGTTCTGGAGAACCGGTAGCGGAAATTTTGAGTAGTTCGGAGAACCGGCCAATGCCACCTCTGACTGGCCCCGCCCCCCTCTATTCTCCGCCTCCCGAGTCCCAGCTGATTGGCTGGATCTTCTTTAGTTTCCCTGCACAGGAGAATGGAGCTGGAAAGCAGGTTAGTGGGGTGGGGAGGGAAGGGGGATTTTGCAGTATATCCTTCCCGTCACGCCCACCATGGACATCTGCCGGAAGGCTTCGTCCACTCATGTCTGTCTGCCCCATCAGATCAAGAGGGGCAGGCCCTCTATGTCCCCTCGCTCAAGCAGCGCTACATGTCTTCTCTATCACTGCCCCCTTCCCGTGAAACCGCTTATTGGGCAAGAGCCGGCTGTTAGGAGTTTGCATGCCCCTGTTTTTTCCTTGAGAGGCTGATAGTAGTAAAGAAGGGTGTAACATACTACATCTTTCTGCACATCATTATTGTAACTTAAAGACAAGGTATTGTATGCTGCTCGGGTTGGTTCTGACTAGAGCAGCTTAAAAGCCTTGTAAATGTAACGATAAATCTCCTCCAAAAGGTGGAGGTGGCCACGACCCATCGTCATTTTCTTCTAGAAAAATTCATTGTAGAAATATGCAGAAACATTTCTGAGCATCCATTGGGTAGAACTGCGCAACCAACTCCAAAAACTCCCAGCAAACTTTTATCCAAAAGATATATTGGTTGCTATTGCCCAAATACCTGATTTACCCAACAGGTCACTGTTATCAAAGAAGAATAACGGGGTTTGCTCATGACACCCCTATAGGGAGATCCTGGCGGTGGCAGAATTCTTGGGCTATTCTGCCTTGTTCCTGCTTCAGATGTGCTGGACCTCTGCCCTTTTGGTCGTGTCCACTTCTTACCTCCACAGAAGAGCTGTTCAGACAGGCTCCGGTCATGCCTTGACCGGTGTATTGTTTGAACTGCTGCAATCCATCCAGCACCGCCTGAACCACAGCCTCTTCTTTGGGCTGGACCACCCCTTCTTTCGGCAAGGCACCAAGCTCTGCAAAGCAGCTCTGGAGCCGAGGAAAGCCTCCTTTAAGAGCCTGTGGGGGAAATGGGAAAGAAGCACAGATTACTTTCCTGTTTCCAGGTATCCCGGCAAAGAGGGCGTTCTCCACCACTACTTGCACGACACCACCTTGGCTGGATCTGAGAAATGTTGTTCAAATGTGACCTCCTGATACAGTTTACATGAAACTACTGAGCGATGAGCATAAAATGTAGCAGCAAGAAGTCACCCATGTATTTGGGGCTAAATATGCTTGTCTGAAAACTATATTTTATAATCAGAAAAAGTTAAAAGGGTGTGGGAAGAAAAAATAGGCTATTGATCTATCAGATTCAATAAGGCCTTTGGATGATAGCAGACCCCAGAATAAAAGAGACATGAACCATAGTTTTAAACAGGACGATTTCAAAAAGTACCGGAGCTATTTGTAATCCTACTGAGCTGTTTTGTGGAATGTGATTTTGCAAAGTACGTAGTTTTGAAAACCATGAGAAATAGGGAACAGAAAGTAGCCGATGCATAGAGGTTTGAGATGTACATGGGTATATGTGGAGACTGTCCGTCAGTAAGAAAGAACAGAGAAGTAAGTTGTGAAATGCATGCAGAAAAGTATAAAAAGAATGTCTTGGGATGTGTTCAGGGCCACTGCCATGGCTACTCCTTGCCGGATTCAGCCATGTCAGTGGACCTCACTGCAATGGGTTGTTTGTAAGTATTATCTTACTGAAATGCTGTTATGTTATGATGGCTGTTCATGTTCCAAATTGCGCATGAAATAAACCTCTGATCTCAAAGTAGGATTTATTGCCTGTAGTTGATCTGTGTTCCTCTTTTATTGAGTTATTTTTACGACAAGGGGCTATGTCAACTTGTAAAGCATGCCTGTTTCCAAGTTGCCATAAAAGGGCGGGGGGAACCAGAAGTACATTCCATGCTTATCTTACAAAGATTGTAGCTAGGCTACCGGATCTTCTGCCCCCGAAAATCCTTTATTGGACAGTGTGATTGATGATACCCAACCCCGTGCTTCATTGAAGAGTCTGATGTATGACATACCCAGGGTGGAGGGGGGAAACAGGGTCACAGATGACCGTGAATTACGTGAGTCAGAGTTGGCTTCAACTGAGATAATGCCGACATGTGGCTCCTAATAAATCTTTTTGAATCTTTTGAAGGTTGGCTCGAGGCTCATGATTTAATTAGGGCAATCGCAGGAACCCTGACAAGCTAGATGTCATAAAGCACCAGAGAAAATGCGACACAATAGGGTGATAAAACCATTGCAACATTCCACTAGTGGAACATTGGACTTTTCATCTTATTAAAGACAAAATAAGAAAGGCGGCACTTAAGGATTTA
Source organism: Notechis scutatus (assembly GCF_049901735.1). NCBI lineage: Eukaryota > Metazoa > Chordata > Lepidosauria > Squamata > Elapidae > Notechis > Notechis scutatus. The sequence continues at coordinate 7,883,517 of NC_142012.1, forward strand.
CACATCTAATGAACAATGAACTTGTTTCCTTCTTTGTCCAAAGGAGGACGCGAGTAAACAGGGGGAATGCTACGGATACGATAACCCTGATTTTAGCAAAGCTGAATCCCAGCGCCGGGTATGAGGTTCCTGCTGAGATCCAGATGACTCTTACTTTGCCATTGTTTAGAGCAGCCCTGGTGATTTGGCTCTTCTCCGCACCTTTGGTGAATGAGGGGGAGTGAGAGACCATTTGCTTCATTCCATCTAGTCTGGGTGATTTGCACTCTTATCACTCTTTATTGTAACTTATCTGTCTTACTGTTGTGAGTCATCCAGAGCTGTTGGGAATCCGGAATACCTAAGTTTAAATAATAATAATAATAATAACTCCAATACATCCTGGAGCAGCATTTGAATACCATTGGGACAGACTAAATCACGACCAGTCAATTGCAAAAGTCAGTTTTACTCGGAACAGATGTCAAAAGAGACAATACAAAAGGTAAGAAAGAAACAAAAAGGCAAGATAAATATCCTCACCAACAGCCAACTCTCAAATAAAAAGTGATTAATACCACACAAACAATCAAGGAGAAAAGAAACACCCTCATCAAGGAGCTACCAAGGAGGAAACCACACGGCCATCCACACTGGCAGTGCAAGGTACTGTACATATACAGCAAATCGCACACTCTGTTTGCACTGATAGGGTTACTTGGATAATGAAATGTCTTGTTAAGAAACAAGGTCAGAAAACACAGAGGAGTTCAAAAGTGAAAGTTACAGAATGTATTAACAAAGAATGAAAAAGGACGTAATTAAAAATAACCTTTAGCCGGAGGAGAACCATGACAGTCTACGGTGATCAAAAATTAGATAGAATCTGCTAGCAGCATTTCTGCCTAACACATTTTGTTAAAAGGTGTCAGTTTTTGTGACTTGCAGCTTCCTTCATCAAATATATTGTGTGGCTTTGTTAAAGTGGGTAGTGTGATGGAGACTTGCATCTCCATTACCAGACTGTCTTCTCCCTTCTCTGTCTCCCCACATTAAACGATTCCTGATCTTTAGCTGGACAGAATATAACTTAGTGGGCATATTTAATAAACCAGAACTGGAAGCCCAATCTTAACCACAAATGAAGATTGGAGCGGGCAAAGAATGGCATCACACCCAAACAGGGCAAGATGGACTTAGGGTATGTATGAGCTTTACCACAACAATAGGTAGCCACCAATTGCAAGACCCGAGTATCTTAAGCCTTTTGGCTGCCAACCACCATGGGTATAGAAACACTAAACTCTATAAATGTCACCCATAAAAGCTCCCAAGCAAGAGAAGCCAGATTCCCAAAGGTTATATAAGAGCAGAATAGCTAGCACAAAGGGAAAAATAGAACAGCGACCATCGGTTATTTTACTCTGCTGTAGATGGGCTTATGTGTGTAATGGAGCACTCACCACGAAGGGCAGCAGGCATTCCTGCTGGTTCTGGACCACATAGAGGCTGAATGAAGGGATGCGGGGTGAGCCTGTCAAGCCGCAGGCTAAGCAGAAGACATTTTCCAAGGCTTCACAGAGTTTGCGGCAGGTGTTGTCCCAATGGGGAGGATGGATGTCTACCACCAGGATCCGCGGAGATTGCCTGGAACGAGCAGTGGTGGCGGCAGGACATTTCTCAACCATACTGGGTCTTTGCCTTCTGGGACTCATGGTTTTCTGAACGCCTTTGAGATGGCGGCTGCCTGGAAAGTAGAAGTCAAGAGCTGACTCTTTTCACAGTACATTGTCACTCGTGAAGATAAGATATATAGAGGATGTCAGAGAGAGAAATGTTGGAGGGGGTGGAAGAAAAGCATGAGGGTGTAAAGACCAGCAGCTCCATATCTGATGCAGAGCAGCACCCCGCCTGTCGTGAGAGAGGAAACCGTGAGGTCTGAAGGTGGGCATTATGTACAGCAATTCCTACTTTCAGGTTTGTTCTATTCAGCCTATCCAAACCTGTTTATAGGGCCACTTCCAGGATTCTTGGCTTGAATAGTTAAGGGGAATTCTTCTTGGGAATTTTGGCTGCTACAGTCTCAACATATCTAGGGGTCTTTCCATACAAACCTACAATTCTAAAACAATTCTTATATATGCACCAGCTAGGTTCAAACATAACATTAAGCCACGGTTTGATAACAATTTGAATTACCTTTGAATTATATTAAGCCATTATATACAGTATATTAAGCCAATGATATATAACATTTTGAATTATATTAAACCAACCCCAAATCTAAGAGTGATTGTGAACTGAAAACACGTGGGTAATTAATTCCAAACCACCAAGAGGACAACCCGATTGTATTTTTTTTCAAGACCAGGACAGCCCCATGAGGAGGATTGTCTAGGGAGCCTTTGAGAGAAGATCTTGTGCCACATCAGAGCCTACTGAAGAGTATCTGTAGCTCAGGGCTGAGCTGTGGGAGGCTTGATACTACTTTCAGAGCTTAGCCCATATGACTCTAACACAGGGGCCTCCAAACTTAGCAACTTTTAAGATTTGTGGAGTTGAACTCCCAGGATGCCTCAGCTAGTCACGCTGGCTGGGCAATTCTGGGAGTTGAAGTCCAGAAGTCTTAAAAGTTGCCAAGTTTGGAGACTCCCGCTCTAACATGTAAAAATAGGAACAAACCCCGCTCCCTTGTAGCCCTGATGATGTGATCTAGTTTGGCGGCGAAATGTCTGCCAAAAAAAAACCCACCAAAGGCAGGGAACACCAAGGACACCCCCCCACCACCACATCAGGCCCTTCTCATCCCCTCAGTCAGAGCTAGGGGTGCATTTGGAGGCCACTCATGGATTTGCCTTCCAAAGATTTAGACTGAGAAGCCCTTACGTAGAGGAGGTGGTCTGTGTGGCAGGGGAGGAAGAGACGCTCCTTCAGGCCAAGTCTTTCCCTCCAGGGCCCAGGCGCTGGGCCTCGGTGGGGCAAAGGAGAGGAGGGAAGCCACGGCAGAGCGCCGCCCCCTCGTTCCCTCAGCTCAGTCAATCCAGAGGGAAAAGCCTGGGAGGAAGGCCCGGGCCTCAGCCTTCTTTCGCTGGGATGAAGGGCGGTCGAGAAACGGGCATCTTTGGGAGTTGTCAGAGCTGTTGCCACGGCCCCCGCTTTCTCGGGATCGTCCTAAATCAGGGATCCCCAAACTTGGCAACTTTTAAGACTTGTGGACTTCAACTCCCAGAATTCCCTCAGCCAGCATAGCGTGGCCACAGAAGAGGCTGGCTGGCTGAGGAATTCTGGGAGTTGAAGTCCACAAGTTGCCAAGTTTGGGGACCCCCTGGCTTATTAACTAAAGTCAGCTAAAGTGGCCTCCGGAGAAAGGCCCAGCGAGAGAGGCCGGGCCCTCCGCTCCGCCGCCCTTTGTGGGAGCCGAGCCGGGACTCGTGGGTGGGGGCGGGCAGGCCTTCTTTCCACCCCCGAGGAGAGCGGCTGACCAAGCGGAGCCGGGCGGGAGGGCGGCGACCCACCCCTCTCTTTCTCCTCCTCCGGGGCTGGTCGGAGGAGGGACGAACTTCCCCCGGGCGGCGCGAGGAAGGCCAGGCCCACCTCAAGGACGGCCGCAATTTTAGCGGGCGAGGAAGCCCCTGCGGCTCCCCCCACTCCCCCCATAGCTCCTTTGCGCCCCTCCGCCGAGCCTTCTCCCGTTTGGGGGCAATTGCCAGGGCGCGGGGGGAGGGGAGACAAGGATACAGCTGCGAGCGGCTGCCAGAAAGGGGGTCCCCCGCGCCCGGAGATGACAGGCTCGGACGGGACCCCCGAAGGTTTCCCTTTAGCTTACAAGAGGGGTTCCTGCGGAGGGAGGGAAAGGGCAGAGATCCCCGTAAGGAAGATAATAAACAGCAGAAGGTTGGATTGAAGGAGGGGAGGGTGAGCCCTACATCCCAGGGAGCCCCGATTTTCAAGTGGGGGGGTGGGGGGCAAACGCAAAGCCCCGCGTGGATGCTGGGCAGCAGTTCACCCAGGAAGGTGGTGGTGCCTTCCTGCATCACCAGATACCAGATAATCAGAGTTGGAAGGGACCTTGTAGGTCATCTAGTCCAACCCCCTGCCCAAGCAGGAGTCCCTACACCGTTCCTGACAGATGGCAGCAGTCCAATCTCTTCTTGAAAAGTCTCCAGTGATGAAGCTCCCACAACTTCCGAGGGCAACTTCTGTTCCTTTGGTTGATTCTTCTCACTGTCAGAAAGTTACCCTTGTGATGACAGTGGCAAAAGCCTGGCCAGTTCTGGCCTGCAACAAGGGCCACAAAGTACGTGACCAAAGCATGTCAGGAGAAGTTCCCATTCAGTCCCGGAAGGGAAAATGTACCAAGAACTACTGGGGGGGTTCGAGCCCCTGTGGGGATGGAGGTGGGGCAGGCGGGGCAGCAGGGCTGCCCTGCAGAGGAGAAGGCAGGCTGGTTCAGAGCCCTTCCAGAAGCCCCGGGGGACAAGGCAGGGGTGGACTCCCGTTCATCTTCAGCCAGCTGTGACCCCCTGCCTTGGGGTGGGGTGGTGGTGGACCCTTCTCTGCATGAGGCTAGGTAGCCAAAGGTTATAATGCAGGGTTCTTTGGGTGGGGTGGGGTGGGGGGCTTTTGCCAACCACAGTGAAGTCTGGCTTTTACCTTTGAGTTGTGGTCTCTCACTAACTGGTTCATCAACAGCAGTTTATTTTAGTTTATTTTATTGTCATTGCACCTCGTACAACGAAATTAAACACCATCTTCAGTGTACATTATGACTATGAAAACAAACACACATCCTTCACATTATGTACATTGAATTGAAAACCCCTGATATTGCATTAATGCTGCACTGTACAGTACTGCCCTGGGATAGAAGCTGTTTTTCAGCCTATTTGTCCTTGTTTTTATTATCCTGTACTGTCTGCCAGATGGTAACAGTTCAAAAAAAGGATGCCCAGGATGAGATGGATCTTTGAGGATGTTTCAAACTTTCTTAAGGCAGCGGGAGCTATAAAGCTCTTCCAAAGGTAATATTGTGTAGTAAAAGAATGTGCAGATCAGTTAGCCGGGGTGTGGACTGAGATTTTCAATCGTTCTTTGCTACAGTCTCTTGTTCCAACTTGTCTGAAGGCTTTTATTATTGTTCCAGTATCTAAGAAGTCACCTGCAAATGCTTTAAATGACTTCAGGCCGGTAGCATTGACTTCTGTGATAATGAAGTGCTTCGAGCAGTTAGTTCGGAAATATATTATTTCTTGCCTTCCTGTTACCTTTGACAATTATCATTTTGCCTATAGAACAAACAGATCTACTGAGGATGCTGTCAATATTGTTCTTCATACTGCTCTATCTCACTTGGAGAAAAAAGGAACGTATGTCAGAATATTATTTGTTGATTTTAGTTCTGCTTTCAACACAATATTACCCCACAGATTGATGTCTAAGCTTAAAGATCTGAAGCTACCGGACTCCATATGTTGGTGGATTCTAAACTTTTTATCACATCGTTCACAAAGGGTTAGGATGAATGGACATATCTCTTCTGCGAAGATCCTCAATACTGGCACTCCTCAGGGCTGTGTATTGAGTCCACTTTTATTCACTATTTATACGTCTGATTGCACCTCCATTCATCTGAGTAATAAGTTCATTAAGTTTGCAGATGATACAACGTTGGTGGGACTCATTTCTGATAATGATGAGTCTGCGTACAGGGATGAAGTTCATCAGCTGTCCCTCTGGTGCAAAGTAAACAATCTTATTTTTAATATAAATAAGACGAAGGAATTCATAGTGGATTACAGGAAGAGCAGTTCGGACATTCAGCCGTTGTACATCGATGGTGTTTTGGTAGAACAGGTGGCAGAATGTAAGTTTTTAGGTATCACCCTGAAACAGGATCTAACATGGGGGACAAATACTTTAGCCCTAGAAAAAAAGGCTCATCAACGACTGTATTTTTTAAGACTTTTAAGATCACAACAACTGCCAGAAAGTCTGTTGCTTGCCTTTTATCGAAGCTCTATAGAGAGCATTTTATCTTATTGCCTCTGTGTGTGGTTTAGGAGTTGTACAGAGGCGGAGAAAAGGGCACTCCAAAGAGTGATAAAAAGGGCACAAAAGATCAGCGGATGTCCTCTTCCCTCATTGGAGGATTTGTACAACATGGGATGTAGAAGGAAGATACAAAAGATCTTGAGAGACCCTTCGCATCCAGGCCACCCGATGTTTGAGATCCTACCATCAGGAAGACGATATAGAGTGCTGAAAGCCAAGACAAGTAGATTTCAACATAGCTTTTACCCAAGTGCTGTGATCAGGTTAAATGCAGAGTTATGAATCTGGTGGTCTTAACACATATATCCTGGTTGTACAGTTTTTAAATTGTTATTTGTTTTAATTTGTTTTATATTGTTATTTGTATACATCTTTTGGTGTTGTTTAGTTGTATGTTGCGAAAGAGCACCTTATTTCGTTGTTCTCAGGTTCCTGAGCACAATGACAATAAATTTATCTTATCTTATCTTATCTTATCTTATCTTATCTTATCTTATCTTATCTTATCTTATCAAAGAGGGGAGAGGGCAACCCATGATCTTCTGGGCCATGACATTAAACCCTCTGGAGTGCTGTCCTATCTGCCCCTGTGCAATTGGCAAACCATACAGAGGTGCAGTAAGTTAAGATACTCTCTATGGTGCAGCAGTAGAAGGTCACCAGCAGTTTTTCATGCAGTTGTGGTTTTCTGAGACGTCTCATTTTGGGTGATAACTGTATGGGGTGGGGGTGATGGTTGTTGCAGACTAAACTTCCCCTCCCCTTCCTGAGGCTCTTCTGCTGAAGTGGGGCTCATCCACACCGACCAACTTCCCACTTCCTAGGAAGGCCTGGGGGAGAGGAGGAAAGTTGTAAGGTTGCCCTGTGGGTGTTCAAAGATGGGGCGGGGGGCAGGCTGTGGGGCCAGCTCTGGAGAAGAGCACAGGTGACTCTGGACCCAGAAGAAAGTGGAAAAGTGTGTTTGCCTTAAAACTTGAATTTCCTTGTCCAGGACTTCATTACAGGTAGTCCTTGATTTACCACCATTCATTTAGTGAAGATACAATGGCACTGGAAAAAGTGATTTATGACCGATTTTCACATTTAGCATCCCCATGGTTATACGATCAAAATTTGGGCACTTAGCCACTGGCAGGTACTTGTGATAGTTGTACTGCCCTGGGGTTATGTGACCACACCATTTGTAACCTTCTGTTGTGGTTAGCCAGCAGCAGGTGAAGATGGCTGAGGAGAGCGAGGACTGATGAGGGGCCAGGACCGCCAGGGAGTGGACTGCTGCCTTCAGGGATTGTGGGGGCTGGCAGCAGTGATGAGGAGGCTCCCAAGGAGCTTGTGCCAAGTGCAAGTGCACGAAGGATTACTCGGAAGAAAGAACAATTATAGCAGCACAGGCAACTCGGGAGTAAGGCTGCAAGGAAATGGCCTCTCTCTCAAGAGGATAAAAGCCAGGTTTGGAAAAGCATTTTTTGCAGAAGGCAAAGAAGCTCTGAAGCTCAGCTTGTGGACATCTTAGTTCGTGTTTGGAGAATCTTGTAAATTAGTTCTTATCTCTGGGTTTTTGGCAGCCTTGACAAACAACTTGGCAAGGCCTTTTCTAATTAGTGGAAAGCAGCCTTTTATCTGTAAAGGAATAAAATTCGTGATTAACCTTAAAAGGTGGGGGCTGCTGCCTTTGTCTCTGTTTGCTCTCTTGGAACCCAGTTGGGTCAGAACACCTTCCTGGCCGGCTCCCAACAAGCAAAGTCAATAGGGGAAGCCAGATTTGCTTAACGACAAACTCACTTAAAGCCAGATGATTTTTTTAAAAATAATTTTATTAAATATAAACATTAAAAAAAGTGAACATGGTGTCTCTTCTTTGACATACATTTCTGTCCAATCTCTTTACAATTAGAAATAAAAAATGAATTACAAAAACTAGATAAAATCTTGATTGGCCCAGATGAGAAATTATTATCTAAGTTATATAAACATTTATTAGAATTTGAAAGGGCGGAAGAAATTGTGAAAGGAACAATGACTGCATGGAACATTGGACATACTATTGATCTGGAAGAATGGGAAAAGATCTGGAATATGCATTATAAAATAACAAAATCGGCGGCATACAAGGAAAACCAACATAAAATGTTTTATCTTTGGCACTTGGCACCCTCAAGACTGGCTAAGATCTACCCAAATTTAAAACCAAATTGTTGGAAGTTTGGACAACAACAAGGTACTCCTTTCATTCTTGGTGGACATGCTCCGAAGCGAAAAAATACTGGAAAGTGATTCAAACATGGTTAGAAGAGTTAACTAAAAACAAAATTGATTTTGTCCCGGAATTATTCCTTTTAGGAATAATAAAAAAAACTATAACAGAAAGACAAAATATTTTATATTACATATATTAACGGCAGCAAGAATTTCATATGCTCAATACTGGAAGAAAAACTCCATACCACCTGAAGGCTTAATAATAATAAAAAATTTAGAGTGTGTGGAAATGGATTATTGACTATGGAATTAAAAGGGAAAGCAGACAGAATACAATGCAGTATGGGAAACATGGTTTATTTGGATTGATAATAGATATAAGAATAGAATGTAAATAATGTATATAACAGATAAGAGGGTATGGAAGTATTGTGTATTGATAGGACACATAAATGTATATATAATTTCACAGCGCTGTTTAATAACTATTGGTATGTATAAATGGAAAACTAAAGCATTATAAAAAAATAAAAAGTTTATACATTTATGTACATATATACATTTTTATGCTTCATATTTTCCATTTATCTTTTGTACCTTTTTATCACATTCTCTACTTATTTAAGTTCTGTGAACACCCTTTCAAGTCCTTCGATTTATAAAATTTGTTCCATAGTTTGTAGTATTCTAGTTCATCTCCCTCTTTCAATTCTAGCGTTAACCCAACCATTTCGGCGCAGTGTAATATTTTCCCAATCAAAGCATCCTCACTTGGAATCTCTCTTGCTTTCCAGTTTTGGACAAATGTTATTCTTGCTGCAGTAATTACATGTATAATTAAGTAGGTGTCAACTTTGTTTACATTTTTCTTCATTATTCCTAATAAAAACATCTCTGGATTTTAAGCCCTGTCATTTCCTCTAACCATGACCAAATTCTACGATAAAAGACCTGTGCTTTCTTACAGGTCCACCATGTGTGATAGTACCCCGTTCTTTCATGCACTTTGTTATGATATGTACAGAATAACCCTTGAGTAACAAGGATGTGCACATGGAAACATTTATGAGAATAGTTATGAATAATTATTCAGCCACATACAGATACACTAAATTGAGTTAAAGTTTACTTTAAGAAATAGCACAGTCCAACAAATGGTCCAGGTCATATACATTTAACAGTCCAAAGAATATCCAATTACAAAGTCTTCTTACCGGTTGCCTTTGTCATTTGCAGTAAACAAAAATATCAAAGTATAAGCACAGCATAATACAGCAGAGTCTCAGAGTCAAACTGAGATAGCAACAGAATGTCAGAGATACAGAATGTCAGAGAGAACAAGCCATGATCTCTAGCTCCCTCTTATTGTATTCACAATACAATCAACCAACCGGAACATAGTACAAATCAATACGGTGACTTTGTCTTAAAGCTACAAACATACATTGTTGGTTTATACATTGCCAACCCAACTAATTGGTGGACAGATTCCTAACACACTTCCAGCAGTTGGGAGATTGATTGCCATACTGGGACGAAAACCAATATACACACTACTCAAATTGCCATAAATCATGGTCCAGAATAGATATGGTGTGGCTTTCGAAAGAATTAGATTTGGCAATTCAGGACTTAAAGACAGATGATTACCAATCACACGATTTGAATTGAGAAGATATGCCTTGTTTGGCTTCTGGGCACGTTTCCCACCTCAACCCAGCTACCTCGGAAGCCCCGAAGCTGCTGCTGCCTCCACTGGAGCTCAGTTTTTCTCCAGGAGCTTCTTGGGGGCCTTCTGATTTGGGAGGGATTATATTGATAGTTTCCTGGTTGTTAATATCCACCTGATTTTCTTGGCTGAAAACTAAATTCATGTCCTTTTCTGGTAGATCATGTTTAATCTCTCCTGAACACTTGTCTATGCCTTCTTCTGGATCATGAAGACTTTTGATGTTGTTTTGTTCCCTCTGCTCTGTGTATTAACCTATTTTTTTTTCTTTGTGGTTTGAAGACAGCCACTGTTGTCAATCAAAGCAAGGAAAGAAAAGGAAAAAGAGGGTTTTGTTGCCTTAAATCAGCTTCCCCTAAAACTGCTGCATTTTGCAAAATGCTAGCTGGCCGAGTGCTGCATTTGGCATGTTCCTTCCAGCACATCTGCACTGAGTTTTACAACCACAACCTTTTTTTCCTCTCCGTTTTTTCCTTGCTATTGCCTCTCCTCTCTTGCCAACTCCCTCTGTAGCGGTCCAGGCAGTGGGTGCTTTGCAGAGCCTCGTATGCACGCTTGCTTGTTATTTCCAAAACTTTTCTCACCTAAAGCAATCAAAGCACGTTGAAGACACATGGTTTTATTTGCCAGCCATCAGTTACCACAGCAAAGCTTTCATGGCCACGAGCAAAAGCAGAACAGGGTTTTGTGTGCTTTCAGCTCCCCCTATATCAATAGCAAGCCAAAGGAAAAAGCAGATGCCGTGAAAAGTACAGCTTGATGTCAGGATATTTTGGATGAAACCATCTGTGGGACATTGTTTGTCGCTTTTTATTAGGTCAGCATGCCAGCCGTACTTTTTCTGAGAGAGGATCAGTGAATAAAAACAAGTTGGTTTACTGGGCCAGATATCCCTGACTGAATTTTCTTCCTGGTGCCAAGGGAATGACTTCAGCTTGCTGTGAATATTTTCTTAGGCTTTGAGCAGTTCACCATCCATCCTGCAAATACCAAAAGCAACTTACATTGGGAAGCCGAATGCAGCTTACATATATATACCACAATAGGCTCTGGAGTTATTGTGCTGCTTTGCATTCCACAGATTTTGGCATTAAACTCACTGGAAGTGCCAACAGACACTCGGATCATATTACCATATGTGGTGGACAAAAGTACACACATGGTTGGAAAAAATGATAAAAGTAACATCTAGATTTGAAAAGTGAAATATTTTTATTAGGGATGCTCTGGCACCCTGGCCGGCAAGGCTTTGCTGCAAGTAAGCGGCTGCCTCCTACATAAGAGGAGGCGGTGAGAAGTCTTTGATGGGAATGGAGGATCTCTCTCTTTCTCTCTCTCACATACATATGTATATTCATCACGTTTCCTTACATAACTGCCTCGTCCTAAAATTTGGGGGATTTACTATAAGCCTAGTAAAACTGCGTTTACAACAGGGGTCCCCAAACTTGGCAACTTTTAAGGCTGGAGAATTCTGGGAGTTGAAGTTGCCAAGTTTGGAGACCTCTGGCTTACAACTCGCCTTCTAACCAGCCAGACTCCGCAGGGACCCCTGAAGCCAGGCAGGCGGAGGCTCCACCCGCCCCAAGCGGCTTCTGCTGGGCGAGCCCCCTCCCACCCGGCACCTTCGCTCTTCTCCCATCAGGTCTCGTACGATGGAGGCCACCGGAGCATCCCGGCCCAGGTGGGCGGCAGGCCGGTCTCTCCGGGAAGAAGGCCGGAGCTCTCTTGCGGGCTGCAGGAGGAGCGCCCGGGCAGGCAGCGGTCCGCGTGCGGCTGGTCCCGCGGCGCCAACGGAGCGGCCGTTGCCGGGGCGACGCTGGACGCCCGGGCCGAGAGCATGGCGGCGGCGGCGGTGGCGCGCAGGGTGCCGCTGGGCAGGGAGGCGCACGGCGTCTACAGCCTCTGCTTCGGCGCGAGCGGCGCGCAGCTGGCCGCCGGCTTCGGCGACGGGGCCGTGCAGGTTAGCGGGGCCGGGCGGCGGGCGCTCTGAAACGAGGGCCGCCGCCGCCGCCTCCTCCCGAGCTCACGCCGCTCTCTCCCCCGCACCCCCGCAGCTGGTGGACGCCGGGACGGGCGCGCCGGGACCCTGCCTGCGGCAGGTCCGGCGTCCGCGGCACGCCGTCACCGCGCTCGGGTTCCACCGCGCCAAGCCCGGGCTGCTGCTGGCCGCCGGAGCCGACGGGGTCGTCGTCCTGTACGACCTCCGCGCGGGGAGCGCCGCGGCCTCTCTGATCGGTGGGTCCGGGGCGGGCGGGCGCACGGGGAGGGGCCCGGCTGGATAGCCTCGCGGGTCCTTCCGGCGGGGCTACTGACTCTCTCTCCACCCCTCACCCCCACCCTTCCCTACTCCCGGCCCTCGCAGAGGAGGAGAATGAGATCCACGCGCTGGACTTCTGCCGCGACGGCAGCGCCTTCGCCACGGCCGGCAAAGACCGGCACATCCGCCTCTACGACAGCCACACCCACCAGGTGAGCCCTCCACGGCCCCGCCCCTCCACGCCCCCCGCCCCGCGCCTGCCCTCGCCTCCCGCGGCTCTTCCTCCTCCTCTCCTCCTTCGCCAGCTCGTCCACGTGGTGCGCGCGCCCGACTTCATGGCCGGGGACGAGTTCACGCCCTTCAGCGGCCACTCCCGGCGGATCTTCGCGCTGCGCTTCCACCCCAGCGAGCTGCACCTCTTCCTGACCGGCGGCTGGGACAACTCCGTCAAGGCAAGGGCTGCCCCACCCTCCCCACCCCACAAGGGTGGCTTCCCCCCCCCCCGTTCCCCGACGCCCGGGTCAGCGATTGGCTGCCGCCTGTCCTTCTCTGCTAGGTTTGGGACAAGCGCGTGCCCAAAGGGGCGCAGAGCGTGATCAACGGGCCCCACATCTGCGGTCCTGGGATCGACATCAAGGTGAGTCCCCGTCTGAGGCGGGGTGGGGGGGCGTGGATTCCCACCTCCGCCACAGGAAAGGATGCCATTGCTGCAGGCCAAATGGAGTGGCTGGGAGCCCCTCTCGGGTATGCTTCCCCCCAAGGAAAGCCTGGAGCTGGCCTGGCTGCTGAGCGGGCAGCCTCCGAAGCCAGATCCGCTGGGCTGAGCAGATATAGGCAGAGAGACAGCAGCACATCCTCTGAACTTCCCAAAGGGAGACGGGCACCAAGTGCAAACTCATCTCCGCAGGTGACGGAAGGACCCAACAGGGTAGCAGATGGGAGCCCCAAACCAGTGGTGGGATTCAAAACTTTTTACTATCGGTTCTGTGGGCGTGGCTTGGTGGGCGTGGCTTGGTGGGCATGGCATGGCTTAGTGGGCGTGGCTTGGTGGGCATGGAATGGCTTGGTGGGTGTGACTTGGTGGGCGTGGCAAGGGAAGGATACTGCAAAATCCCCCTCCCCTCCCCTCCCCTCCCCACTAACCTGCTTTCCAGCTCCGTTCTCCTGTGCAGGACAACCAAAGGAGACCCAGCCGATTAGCTGGGACTCAATGGGAGGCAGAAAAGAGATGGGGTTGGCGGGGCCAGTCAGAGGTGGGATTAGCCAGTTCTCTGAACTATTCAAAAGTTCCGCTACCGGTTTTCCAGAATTGGTCAGAACCTGCTGAATACCACCCTTGATTCCTACCCCACTCCAGGGGAAGGATACTGCAAAATCCCCATTTCCTCCCCACCCCACTAACCTGCTTTCCAGCTCTGTTCTCCTGTGCAGGGCAACCAAGGAAGACCCAGCCAGTCAGCTGGGACTTGGGAGGCAGAGAAGAGATGGGGTTGGCGGGGCCAGTCAGAGGTGGGATTGGCCGGTTCTCCAAACTACTCAAAATCTCTGCTACCAGCTCTCCAAAACCAGTCAGAACAGAGGTGGTAGTCAGCAGGTTCTGACCAGTTCTGGAGAACTGGTAGCGGAAATTTTAAGTAGTTCGGAGAACCGGCCAATCCCACCTCTGGCTGGAGATTTTACTATCCTTCCCCTGCCACGCCCACCAAGCCACGTCCACAGAACCAGTAGTAAAAAAAAAATGAATCCCACACCACTGGGTCAGAAGCTGCTGAATACCACCTCTGGAGCCTCCCCACCCCTTGTGTTTCTTGGGCTTCCAGGTGAAGCATCTGCTGCAAATGACTTCAAAGCTTCAACTTGTAGGCTCTTTGGGTTTAACGCTCCAGCGGTTACTTGGAAACTCCGAGCAGTTGAACATCTTGTGTCCAAGAGGGGGAGGACAGTGAAGTCACCCATCTGCCTCCTCCCCTCCCCAAATAGGGAGAACACATCCTGACTGCCTCCTGGGTGCCTCACAACGCTCTACAACTTTGGGACCTGCGCATGTCCCGCCTGTGGCAAAACGTGCCTTTTCCTGGCAACCCCACCCAGGGAGAATTCCTCTACTCAGGCCAGTTCTGCACAGAGGACGTCGTGGTGGCCGGGGGCAGCGGGACCAGCGGGGCTGGGATTATCCATACTGGGACAGGCCAGGTAAGGGCTCTTTGTGTGTGTGTGTGGGGGAGGTAGAGTCTCGGGAGCAGCAGCCGGCTCAGGGGTGGCTGCCGATCGCAGCCAGAATTTCCCGCCCCGCAGGCCTTCGTGGTGTTGTTCCCTTTGCTTTTCACAGGTGATCGGGGAAGTCCTGCTGTCCAACAAGCCGGTGCATGCCGTGGCTTCGGCTTCCAAAGGGCAGCCCGTGGCCGTCGCTGGCGCAGGGGGAAACCTCTACCTTGCAGAGCTGCACTGAGCCACTGACCGGGAGCCAAGCCAGCTGGAGACCGTTCTTGAGAGCGCTGGCATCCGTTGCACGACTGGCGGCTTTGGGGGCTGCTCCGGACTCTCACCCTGCTCCCACCTTATATGCCCATTTGGCAATCCCTTCTTCTCCCCCCCCCTCCTGCATATTGTTCTGACCTGCCCTTTGCAGTGTCAGGGGTGCTCCTGTTATCTCCCCCAGGGATGGGACTCTTCATTTGGGCCTGAGATGGGTGGTGCACGGGGGATGCTGCTTGCCAGGGATGTGTGCAATAAAGCATCCTAAGGGCCAGCAGGGCCTGTGTCTGAGAAACAGGTGCGGTGTTGCCCATGACTGGGATGCCAGTAGGAAAGGGCGAGGAGGAGGAGGAGGAGAAGAAGAAGGAGGAAGAGGAGAATGAGGAGGAAGAAGAGGAAGAAGGAGGAGGAGGAAGAGGAGGAAGAAGGAGGGGGAGGAGGAAGAGGAGGAAGGAGGAGGAGGGGAGGAAGAGAAGGAGGAGGAGAAGGAGGAAGAAGAGGAAGGAGGAGGAGGAGGAAGAAGGAGGAGGAAGAAGGAGGAGGAGGAAGAGGAGGAAGGAGGAGTAGGAAGAGGAGAAGGAGGAAGAGGTGGGAGGAGGAGGAGGAGGAAGAGGAAGGAGGAGGAGGAGGAGGAAGAAAAGGAGGAGGAGGAGGAAGAGGAGGAAGGAGGAAGAGGGGGAAGGAGGAGGAGGAGGAAGAGAAGGAGGAAGAGGAAGGACGAGGAGGAGGAGGAAGAAGAGGAAGAGGAAAGAGGAGGAGGAAGGAGGAAGAGGAGGAAGAGGAGGAGGAGAAGAAGATAAGGAAGAGGAGGAGGAAGAAGAAGAGGAGAAGGAAGAAGGAGGAAGAGGAGGAGGAGAAGGAAGAGGAGGAGGGCTGGGTGCTTCAACTTTGTTATTGTGTGAAGGTCCCATCCAGCCGTGTAGAGCCAGAGAGCCTCCGTGGGATCTGAATGAGGGAGATGAACAAGTATCGGTGCAGCTTGGAACAACAAGTGGAGAAATGGCTCCACAGCAGGACCAGGATTTGATCCCAAACTCGCCTGGGCTCAGCTAATCTTTCACAGCCGTTTCCCTGCTTTTCTGACCTGTAACCAAACTCAGGGGTGGGGGTGGGTGGGGGCTTGGGTGTGTGTGTCTCTGCAAAAGAAGATGGAGGTGAACAAGAGTGCCTGGCTGCCTTCAGGTTCTGAGTGCAGATGCTGCTCTGCACTCAGTGAACAGCTCATGTTTCCTACCCGACGTCAAG
Organism: Notechis scutatus; assembly: GCF_049901735.1. NCBI lineage: Eukaryota > Metazoa > Chordata > Lepidosauria > Squamata > Elapidae > Notechis > Notechis scutatus. The sequence goes on from NC_142012.1 coordinate 7,899,455, forward strand.
TATTTTCTAGAACCGAATGAGCTACCTGACACCAGGGTCTTTTCGGCCTGTTCGGGGTTGGGCAAAAATGGAGAAAGACTATCTCTTTAGTTGAACCCTCAAGAGCCCCTCTGCCCAGTGTGGAAATCCATGTGGATGCATCCAGGCAGGCTGGGATCCTGGCATGGGTCTATGACAACTCACCATGGCCAGCTCACCATGGCCAGCTCACCATGGCCATCACACCATGGCCAGCTCACCATGGCCAGCTCACCATGGCCAACACACCATGGCCAACACACCATGGCCAACTCACCATGGCCAACATGCCATGGCCAACTCACCATGGCCAACACACCATGGCCAACACACCATGGCCAGCTCACCATGGCCAACTCACCATGGCCAACACACCATGGCCAGCTCACCATGGCCAGCTCACCATGGCCAGCTCACCATGGCCAACACACCATGGCCAACACACCGTGGCCAACACACCGTGGCCAACACACCGTGGCCAACACACCATGGCCAGCTCACCATGGCCAACTCACCATGGCCAACACACCATGGCCAACACACCGTAGTCAGCTCACCATGGCCAGCTCACCATGGCCAACACACCTTGGCCAACTCACCATGGCCAACTCACCATGGCCAACACACCTTGGCCAACTCGCTGCAGGACAACTCGCTGCAGGATAAGTGTTACACTAATATCAAAGAACTAGTAGAATAGAATCATCGGAGAAAGGACCCAAAAGGAGGGACAGAATGAAATGTGAATGACAAAAATTAATTTTTTTAAAAAAATAATTAAATGGAATTGCTAAATTGTCCTGCAGCGTGTTGTCCCATGGCGAGTTGGCTGTGGTAAGTTGTCCCGTTCTGTTTTGACACGGGGGGGACAATTAGCCCCTGAGAACACCAGCCCCACCCCGTTTGTGTCGGAGGCACCGTTTAAGGCGCTTCTCGGTTGAAAGGATTAGCCGATGGCATCGCCGCTGCCCGGGAGATGCCCATGGATGTGTGTGTGTCTCTTTCATGTCCCTGTCAAGGAGCTGGAGCGAATGAGAACACTAGTGTCAACCCCAGGAGCGGGTCTGGCTGTCACATGGCGGCTCTGGTGGGATGCTGCCCACGTGCATTCCTCTGAATCCACGGGAAGGATCCTGAGCCATGTAGCTCGGATTCCTAAATGCAGATGAAAAGCAGGGGAGCTCCTTAAGTGGCATTGACCTAATTTTGGAGGTAACTAGGAAAAGAGGCTTTAGACCAATTGCTTCTACCCCACAGTTTATGTAAAAAGCGTACAAAGCACTCCCCCCCTGTCCAATTCTGTTGCTTTCTGACCTGGTTGAAATGAGCTCATTGCAGTGGTGCTATTCAAATTCTTTTACTACCGGTTCTGTGGGCGTGGCTTGGTGGGCGTAGCTTGGTGGGCGTGGCAGGGGAAGGTTACTGCAAAATCTCCCTCCCTCCCTCCCCACCCCACTAACCTGCTTTCCAGCTCCGTTCTCCCGTGCAGGGCAACCAAAGAAGACCCAGCCGATCAGCTGGGACTCCATGGGAGGCAGAGAAGAGATGGGGTTGGCGGGGCCAGTCAGAGGTGGGATTGGCCGGTTTCCCCAGCTACTCAACATTTCCGCTACTGGTTCTCCCGGACCTGTTAGAACCAACTGAATACCCACCTCTGGCCCATTGCCTCTCGCTGCTGCTGCAGATGTTCCGCTGCCCAAGTCCAGGCGTCCCTCTCTTTAAAAAAAACTTTTGATAATATCCCACCGCAGGGCGAGTCTTGAGAGAGGTTTATTTTAGACCAGGAACACTTTGATTTCGAACGTCTTCAGCAGCTTCACTGACTTGGAAACCGTCCCGGAATAGAATTGAGCAGCCCTGCCGTTTCTAGCAGGGGCTTCTTTGGAGGGAGGGGCGTGTCTTCAGGCTTCCCACCCCATGGCCGGAATGCGTCGGAGGGTTCACTTGGGCAACAGGCTCCTTCAAGCACCAGGCCAGCAATGTCCTCGGAGGGCAGCCTCAGCCTTCTCGGCCACCCCCGCAGGGCTGGCGCTGCAGCCGTTTGCTGAGATCAGCCACCGATGGTGGAGCGTGGAGGCAGGCAGAGGCTTCCCAAGGCAGCCCTTCTCTCTGGCCAGGCTCCCCCATTTCCCCTTTGGAGCTGAGGGTCCTATGGCCTCACCTGTCAGCTGAGCACAAGGAAAGGGGGGTTTCAGAATATTATGACTACTGCAATCCGGAGTCCAACCCCCCTTACCTGTTCCTCCCGGTGGTGGGATTCAAATATTTTTTGCCCCTGGTTCGGTGGGCGTGGCTCGGTGGGCACGCTTTGCACACGTGCATACACGTTGCGTGCACGCACGCACCAAACGGGGCACTTTGCGCAGCTGCAGAGGCGTTCCAACCCGCCTCCTGCAAGCCTGCACGATCCCGGTTGCTTCAGAAGCTGCTGCTGCGCGGCGCCATTCTGTGCCACACAAAGCCGCTGCGCTCCAAGTTCAGCAGGTAAAAGTTGAGTATGGGAGCCCAGGTAGGCGGGTGGACCCAACAGCAAAGCGGCGGAGAGAACCGTTCGGTCTCCGCTGCTCATCGCTGCTACCGGCTCGCCCGAACAGGGCCAAACCAGTCGAATACCACCACTGGTTCCTCTCCCTCCTCCCTTCCCTAAGTTGGAGCTTAGCATCTTCAGACCTCCGCGTGGATAACAATCACGCCTGGGATGAGCGGTCCCGTTTTAGGCCTTCATTTTTAAGCTTGTCACAGAAGCCGTGGTGGGAATTCAAATTTTTTTTACTACCGGTTCTGTGAGCGTGGCTTGGTGGGCGTGGCAGCGGAAGGATACTGAAAAAAATCTCCATCCCCTCCCCACCCCACTAACCTGCTTCCCAGCTCCGTTCTCCTGGGCAGGGCAACCAAAGGAGACCCAGCCGATCAGCTGGGACTCAATGGGAGTCGGAGAAGAGATGGGGTTGGTGGGGCCAGTCGGAAGTGGGATTGGCGGGTTCTCCGAACTACTCAAAATTTCCGCTACCGGTTCTCCAGAACTGGTTAGAACCTGCTGAATACCCACCTCTGCTCAGTAGCTTAGAAAAATGGGTTCGGCTCGGGCGAGCCGAAGGGTTGTGGCTGCCCTGGGAGACTCTGGCTGTAAGCCCCTTGTGTCAAGGCCTGCAGCGCTCTCCTGGTAAGTACTGGTACCTTTACGGATGCTCGTCCAGCTGGCTTGGAGGAAGACGCCTCAATGCCGCGGGCTCTGCCTCCCACCAGTACCGGCAGACGTGGAAGTGAAGACCCCCGGGGGGGCCTCGGTGGAGCGCGTCCTCTCTCTCTCGCTGGCTTCATTGTGCTGCTTGCCTGCGGTGGGGCAAAGGGAGTGGAGACGTTTGCCCTTAGTGATGGGCGGGTCTTTTGAGCGCCTTGCCTGGGTATGTCGAGCGCACGAACAGAATGGGAGGACCCTGAGTGGCCATCGCCCGGGTTCGAAGGGGCTGGGCTGGGGATCGGCAGGCTGACCTCGCTGGGCAAGGGTCCGTCTGGCTTGCTTGGGCGGGGTCAGGATCAGTATCCCTCTCTCCGGCGTGGATCGGCCTGGGTAGGAGGAGTCGTGGGCCGGTAGCAGTGGGCTGGGAGCTCTGCTGTCACACTCCAGGAGGGATCTCTCTGTGATGGGAGGGGAGACAGGCAGGGTTAGCTTTGTGCTACCCACCCACCCCCGACCGCATTTACTGCTTTGCTGCATGGATCAAACACCCCCCCCCTTCAGCCGGTCTTGCGATGCGCTTGTCTTTTGGAAAGCAGCTGGAGAGAACGAAGGCAGCCCTGTCCCTGTTCTGGTGCAGACTGGGACCCAGCTGGAGTAGCGGTGCTCTGCCCTTTGTGCCTCTGCTATTAAATTACGGCTGCCCCTTCCGGTTTGCAAGGCTTCGGCAGCGGCAGGGATTCGCGATACTGCGCGATCCCTGCTGCGCTCGCTGCCGAGGTGCCCCCGATCCGTTTGGATTTGGGGAATATAGCTGCCCCGTAGAGGCAGCTGAAGATAGGGGGGACCTGGACAGGGGTTTGGGGGTGTCGCAGACCCCCTCCCCAGCCGGCAAAACCCCCTTTTCCCAAGGCAGAGGAGCGGCGGTCAGTAATGGCCGCCACAAAGAAGCTTGCAGCTGGACAAGATTGTGAAGGAGGAAGAAAGTCGGAAGAGTCGTGAAGAAGTGAAAGTGGTTTTTGCTGACCAGGATAAAGTAAGAGAAAGTACCCTGGAACTTGAAATTTGCCAAAGATAAATTGTTTCCAGAGAGATTTACAAGCGGCAAATGGAATTTTAAATGCAGCAGCTGCATCTTTGATGCAAGGCTCCTCTTGAGCGCTATCATAGCTTCTAACAGTCACTCAATAAAGAGTAAAGACCAAGAGTGATGTAAGCCCGTAATAATAAATTCTGGTCTTATGGACTTCAGTGGATCTGCTCTTCATTTTATTGCACGCAAAAAAAAAAAAAAAAAATCAACTACCCCAAACGCTATTTTATCAGTCAGCCTGTTTTTAATGGGGACTAGTTAAACAAACTCTCAAGGAGTAGTCAAGAGTGCTACTTCCTGTTAAAGTAGTCTCTGTGAGTGTGTTTGTGTGTGTTGTGTGTGTGTGTTGTGTGAGCATGCCAGCGATCATCCAAGGAAGGAACCCACACCCTGACCCACTGGCGCCTCACCTGGAGTGTTGCTGTCACTTGTGTGTGGGTCCTTCTCTCCAGCTCCGGCCAGCCTGTCGGGACAGAAGGTTCTTAATAATTCTTTACTATTCCTCCTGGCTTCGCTTCAGGGCTGCCATCCTCTCCCCATAGCTGGCTCCTTACCCTTCCTGATCCACTGGAGCTGACGTTGGTTAGGGGCCTTGAGGGAGCTACATGCCCCCTCTCCCCCGGCTGTGGTGCTGAGACAGATTCCCAGGGTTGGACTGCTGGGGGTTTGCAGGGGTTCAGGAGAGCCCCTAGATAGGATTCCGTGCAGTCTGGAGAACCTCCAAATCCCTGGCCTCGCCCACCCCACCGCTCCCCTCCTAGGAGTCCCCCTCCAGCCCGTTTTGGGTGCAGGTAAGCGCAGGGCACGCACGGAGGCTCAGGGAGGGTGGAAAACTGGCTGCCCGGGAGTTCGGGAAGGCCAGAAATAGGCCTGTTTCCGACTTCCAGAGAGCCTACGGAGCCCAGGAAGGCCATTTTTGCTCTCTGGAGGCTCAAGGAAAGCCTCCGGAGCCTGGGGAGGGTGAAAACGCCCCCCTCCCCGCCGTGGTGCAGGAGGCCGACTAGGCCACGCCCACCATGGCCACACCCACCCAGCAACCAGGCAGAGAACTCTTTGCTAAAATTTTTGAAGACCACCCCTGCAGATTCACCACCACCATCCTGGTTTTGAGACCAAGTTTGCCAGGAGAACGTGGCTTCTGTTTCCTTGCTTTGACTTTAAGATTTGAAGTTGACGCCTTCTCGTTCCTCACCTCCTTTTCACAGACAATTTCTGTAAAACTACCCGGTAGTTTTTTGCAAAATGGACCATGCTGGTATCTGAACTTGATTCCATCTTCTGAAAAACTAGAAACAAAAGTGAGCGCGCGGATTACAAAGAGGAATTTCAGTGAACCCAGAAGGTTATTTTCAAAATCACAGCACCAAGTGTTTTCTGGCGTTTGCCTAACCTCACAAGAACTGGGAAGAATGTTTTTGGAGAACAACGGGCTCGGCCTATCTGAAGGGCTTTAAACTAAAACTGGAGGAGAAGAAACCCAAATTTTGGGACCTAGTCTCCAATGTAAACCTGAAGGCCATCGACCAACTGATAAGAAAGCAGGGGAACTCAGATACAAAACAGAAGACGTAAGAAGCAAATGCAGGGCCAGTCAAAAAAGGACTCAGATGTCTACATGCATGAGGAACAAACAGGGCAAACTAGAAATCCAAGTAGAGGAGGGCAGATACAAGATTATTGCCATCACCAAAACTTGGTGGGATGAAACCAGAGGTGGACTGATTTGTACAAAATCTAATAAAAGAGGAGGTGGGTTTGCATTATACAGTATAAAGAAACAACTACACCTATACAGAAACGCAAAAGGGAAAAAACAAAACCCTTGAGTGGATTTGGGTGAATAGAAAAGGAAAAAGGAACAACGTTGTCATAGGTGTATCCTACAGACCATCCAACCAAGCAGAGGAAATGGAAGAAGTCAGGGGTGGGTTTCTACTGGTTCTGTCCATCTCTGTAGAACTGGTAGCTTTGAAGAGCAGCAGACATAGAACCGGTTCTATGTCTACTGATGTTTTTGCCCACCCGCCCACCTGGACTCTTACCGGATCTTTATTTCCTGATTTTTCAACTTCAGCTGCCGAACGAGGCACAGCTGCGGTTTAAAAAAGCAGGAAAAGAGGGCTGTTTCAAAGGCTGCGTCTCTGCACACAGCCTGCTGATGACGATTTACAGGCGCGCGGCTCACAGCGTGCAGGGAAGCTTGTAAATCCCGAACCGGTAGTTAACCCTGTCGTATCCCACCCCTGGATGAAGTCTTTGCTGAGGTGTGCAGGAAATACACTGCAATAGTAACGGGGGACTTTTAACTACCTTGACCTCAACTGGGAGACAAACTCTGCCTCAAGTCAGAGATCAAGCAGGTTCCTGCGCCAAACAAAAGATAGAGAACTGGAAGGTCAGCTATGCTACACTAATTTGGATGAAAAGATAGAGGAGGTTGAAATTGTGGGAACTTTGTGGGAAGACTGACCAAGTTCTATTGGAATTAAACTATTCGTTTATTATTTATCAAATTTATTGGCTCCCCATCTTACCACAAAGTAACTCTACAAAATCAAATGAGCCTTTTTGATTTTAAGAGAGCTGATTTCAACAAACCTATTGTTTGATGTGTCTCAGAGTCGACTACACCCAGGCAGCGCCGGCATATTTACTCCTAATAAATCTTTACGTTTTGAAAATTCAGCTAGAGACTCATGATTTAAATGGGGGTAACTACCGGAGCCCTGACAACAGCATTCAGAGCAGTGGTGGTATGCTGCCGGTTCACACCGGTTCTAGCGATCTGGTAACGCCGGTCAGCAGTTGGCCCTGCCCACCCATCCCCGCTTTTTTCCTATCCTATATTTCCTTTGTTTGTAGCTCAGCTGATAGGCACGGCAGAGCAGATTGCCAGCTGTTTTACTCACCAGTGCTGACAGTAAGGTAAGTTTTCGTGCTTAAAATTGCCCGTTTTAAGAACACTGCGCACGCACGCATAATGCCCATGCCCACAGAACCGGTAGTAACATATTTTGAATTCCACCACTGATTTAAAAGGCAGCCCCAGGCATCCACCTCCCAGGGGTCTTCTGCAGAGGGAGGGTGCGGGGCGGGTGGGTGGGTGGGGCATGAAACTTGGTCCTCTGGGCAAAGGGGGGGAGCCTCCAGGTTATCTCAGGCAGGCGACTGCCCCTCCTTTCCTCTCCTACCTTTGCTCAAGTGGGAGAGGTCTTCCTGTTCCAGGTTTTTAGACAGTTCTGAGCTGTAATAGTTGAGCGTGTAGCCTAAACAGAAAGAATTTCAGAACTTCGTTTTGTGAACGGCTCAATAACCTCTTCCCCCGAGGCTTGCAAAAATATGCCAGGCACAAGGGTTTTATTAAAAAAAAATAGGGTGCTGACTCAGGCAAGTGGTGAAGGTTGGGCTGTAAACGTGCATTCTACATGCACCTTGGCAGGGTTACAGGAAGAGAAGGTAAAAGCCGGAGCCCGCTCCTCACTTGCGCTTTAATGCGGCAAACTTGTGTCCTGCCAACCCCAATTTCCTCTCTCCTCTCCCGCCCTCTTTGTGCCCCAGGGCTGTCCCAGCAGAGCTGTCTCGACATCGGCATGTGCCAGGCAGGGATGTTTCCTCTTTGCTTGGTTCCAAGGCGGCGCTCTCTGGCTGCTCAGGAGCAAGGGGGAAAAGCTTTCGAGAGGGACAGATTGGCCAAGGATTCTCCCAGCTGCCCTGTTTCTCCTGCTGGATGTCACTGACCAGTGGCTGGGCCATTCAGCGGAGGGGAGAGGGCGTTTGGAAAGCAAACCAGGCCCCTTGGGAATAATAATTCGGGCCAAGCAATACAGACTGAAACGGACAGAACTGCTTTGCTGGCTTGCTGGGTTGCTAAAACAGAAGGGAAGCACAATTGCAAGGGGTGCCTGGTACTGCCCCCAAACCTCGTGAATCTACAAAGCCTTGTGACTCCCTGCTTCACTTCATTTTGCTTATTGGGAACAAATCCTGACCTTTCTGAAAGGAGTTTGGAGACTTTCTGTACTGAGCTGCAGATCAGAGCGGTTGAAATCTCTTTCTCAGCCCGGGAGAAATTCTGGGAGCGTGTGGGTGGGCTGTGGAAGGTTGGCCTGAGCCTTCCCACAGGCTTCCTGTGTCAGAACAGGACACTCTATGGAAAGGCTGATTCCAACATGGCTGCCCACGGACCCACTTCCAACATGGGCTTTGTTTGTTGCCACACGTCCACTAAGGCAGGGGTCGCCAACCTTTTGGACCTCAGGGACCACCAAACTCATCATTTTAAATCCCGCGGACCACTAATATGAATTTTGACAGACGGTGGCTTGCTGACGTTGGTGGGAAAGCCAGTTCCATATTCCAGAGCTTCAGTAGTCAGAGGACTGGCCCTTTGGTCATCCCAGAGCAGCTGCTCCTCCACCACCCAGGTGCACTGGCCTGCCATGGACTGGAGGAGCTGCTCCAGGATGACCAAAGGGCCAGTCCTGTGACTCCTGAAGCTCTGGAATATGGAACCGACTTTCCCACTAACACCAGCAAGCCACCCCGGGGCGGATTCTCCCCACCACCCGCCATTGGTCTTGCCTTCCAGCTCCAGCTCATGTGGCTCTACTCAAGGTAAGGTTTGCACTCAGCTGAAGGGTGAGGGCCAGCGAGTGGGTGGGCCATGTGGCCGGCACAGCCTTGTGTTCCCGCGCAGCCTGGATTAATTGCTTTGGGGAGGACATTTATCTGTGCACCACCAACATTTTCTCGTAGACCACCAGTGGTCCCTGGCCCACCAGTTGGCGACCACTGCACTAAGGTGTGCCTCTGTGGCCCCTGCCCTCCCCAGCCACCTCTTGGCTTTCCCTCCAGCAGCTGTTTAAAAGCTGCTTTGCCCCCTTTGGGAAAGTGGTCCTGATTCAGTTCTCCCTGGGCCCGACCTCTCCCCATCTCATCCTGGCCTTGGGACCTCAGAGTGCTGCCTGTCTGGCAGCCCCTCAGTTCATCTTCTGCCCACCCACCCCGCAGAAGCTCAAGGGGGAAAGGACTGGGGAAGGGGCTGTGACTCAAGGGTGGAAAAAGTGTTTCCTGAGATTTACCCATGAACCGTGCGGCACCGTTCCTGATTTCGGTCTGGGCGTGATGGAGGAATCCCAAGGACTGAGATATGAAAATGTGGATATTGTCATGGTTGTTCCTCATCTGCAGAGGAAATAAAAAGCATAGGAATTCAGGGTAGAGAGGATATAACCAGTTCAGTCCTGGTCCTACTCTGGGCCAGGTCTCTCCACCCTTTCTTGAGTTGCTCTGAATGCTCTGGCTGGGGTCAGCTTTGATGGTGTCCAGCCGCAGTGTTCTTTAACGGCCTGGTTTCCTTTTACCACTAAATCTTCCAAGCCTAATGGCTTTCTCTGGTGAATTCCTCTGGGTGATGTGGCTCAAACGGTAAAGATATTAATTCAAAGTAGTTCTCATCTTACAATGGTACGTTTAAGTGAGGACAATGGAAAAGAGCAAAAAAAGGTCACATATTGTGATTGTGGGGCTAGGGGATGCTGCAACCGTTTGTAAATGCAAGCCAGTGGCTGAGCACCGCAAACATGGTCTCCTGACCAAGGGGACCTGTGTGACATTTTACGACAGTTGATGGTTCCAACTTCAAATGGTCATTAAGCAGATGGTTATTACACAAGGACTGCCTATCCAGGGATCTTCAAACTTGACAGCTTTAAGATTTGTGGACCTCAACTCCCAGAATTCCTCCTCCAGTCATGTTAGCTCAGGAATTCTGGGAGTTGAAGTCCACAAGTCTTAAACTTGCCAAGTTTGAAGACCCTTGTGATAGATGATGAATGGATGGATGGATGGATGGATGGATGGATGGATGGATGGGGAGACGATAAATAGACAGACAGACAGGTATAGATGATAGATCAGGGGTCTTCAAACTTGGCAGCTTTAAGACTTGTGGACCTCAACTCCCAGAATTCCTCCTCCAGTCATGTTAGCTCAGGAATTCTGGGAGTTGAAGTCCACAAGTCTTAAACTTGCCAAGTTTGAAGACCGCTGGCTTATACTAACTTTGTAAATGGCCTCCATTTAAGGAAAACAACAACAACACCCAAACAGCTGCCAAGTAACCCTTCACTGACCAAGTATTTCCACGCATTCACCAAGCAGCTCCGGAGATCATCCCAAGCTAGACTGCGGAACATCAGCTTCAGGTGGGCCCAGCCAAGGAAGACTCCACAGTGCAAGAGAGTCAACTTGCAGCTCTGCAACCAGGAAGAAAGGGGTGGCAGGTGGGTGAGTTGGCCTCTGCAGAAGAGGACATCACTCCAGACCCCCAGAGCCACCTCAGCCTAAGAGGGAACATGCTGCGGCACCAGGGGTGGGATTCTATCGGTTTGGACCGGTTCGGACCGGTTCAAGCAAACTGGTAGTTCCAGTAAGCATTTGCCCTGCCCACCTGTCCCTGTTTTTTCCTGTGCTTTATTTCCTGGTTTTTGAGCACAGCTGATTCGCATGGCAGAACTATTTGCCACACCTCAGCTGTTTTAGTCCCAGGGGCTGCAGTAGAAGGTAAGTAATTGAGTTGAAAATGGGCTTTTTAAAATGTAGAGCCCGCACATGAACCACAACTTTGGCGCGCACTCACCGAACCGGTTGTTAACACCGGTTGAATCGCACCACTGTGCAGCACCGATCTAGCCGCCAAGCTCACCGACATCACACCCCTCAAACGACAAAAGTGCCCACCCTTATCTAAACCTTGAATGTCTGTTGGAGTCCTCATTCTTCCTAGTGGTGGGACATGTTCATGAGGCCGAAGGACGGGGACAACTCTTATGTTTGCCCACTGTCTGCTCTTCCAAGGTTGCTTCCGTCCTCAGATATTGTGTAACTGAAGCCAGGGGTTCTGTCGTGAGTATTGGCTTGTGACTTTAAACACCCCTTGCAAACCATGTTTGTTGAGCTTTACTGTGCCCCCTTCGAATCCTCGAGTTCTACATTCATGTTGGTGCTATTGAACCGAGTTCAATCTTCACCCCCTCAGAAGGTCGCCCCCACTGGAGGTTTGACTTGTTCCTAGATTCAAGGCAGGGGTGGGATTCAACATTTTTAACAACCAGTTCTGTGGGTGTGGCTTAAGTGGTGGGTGTGGCTTCATGGTCATGTGACTGGGTGGACATGTCTTGGTGGTCATGTTATTGGCTGGGTGTGGCCAACTCAATATCACTCACATCGAGGCACGCATCTCCTCGCCTAGCCTCCCATGACTGTCGGGATGCTACAACAGTCGTAAGTGTGAAAAATGGTCACTTTTTCCAGTGCCATTGTAACTTTGAATGGTCACTCCACACAAGCAAAGTACCAGCAAAGGAGGGGAAAAAAAACTCCAGAGAAGTTCCTGAGACAGTAAGTCTAGTCCTGCCAAGAATGTAATAAGGGTTAACGGAGAGGCAGTTTCTGTAAGCAACACCAGAATGTTTCCTTCCTGCCTTCCTTACAGGATTAGGCCAGTAATTTCTTCTAACAACTGGTTCTCTGAACTGCTTAGAATGTTAACAACCGGTTCTAGCGAATAGGTGCGAACCGGTAGAATCCCACCCCTGCATATAGGCAAGACTGGTCTGTTAGTGTCCTTTCTGTTCGCGTAGATGATAGTGTTTTAGAGGGGATCCTTCCCAGGCCAAGCTGGGGAGCTCTGTGCCTTCTGCTAGAGCAGGAGTCAGCAACCTTTAACACTCAAAGAGCCATTTGGACTGTGTCCCACAGAAAATAAAACACTGGGAGCCACAAAACCTTTCCCATGCCTGATTATTTCCGGAGCGGCCACAAAACTAGCATATGTAGTTGTTCTCTTCTGAAACTTTTAATTTCTTGGATTTATCCATGGTTACCGAGGGTTGAAAAGCTCAATAAATCACACGCCAGTGGGCGTCACACACCGGTGGTTGTGAGGCATATTTTGAGTGACGGAGCCACAGCAGAGGGATGAAAGAACCACACGTGGCTCCAGAACTGTGGGTTGCTGACCCTGCGCTAGAGAAACAGATATTCTACCCCTTAACTTTTCCCCCCTTCCAGCGGTGTGAAAGGAGAGCCACCTCTGCAGGCTTCTGAACTTGCCATGGCCACCGTGGTCTCCCGGTCTTTCAAATGGAGCAGCAGAGGGAGGAGGCTGTAGACCACTTCTTTCTTGAGGAGGGCCTTCTCTGTTTCCTTGGACCTCATCACCAGCTGCCCGAACAAGGAGATGGCAGTTGCCCGGACTTCCGCTCTTTCCTGATGGAGACACACAAAGCAAGAAGCTTGTATGAAGGGCGGCTTTTCTGTGATGGCAGTCCAGCTTGGATGCTCTTGGGAACCCCAGAGAATTTCACCTGACAGCAAAAGAGTAGAGAGATTTTAGTGGATTCACTGGGGATTGTTCAAGTTCTTTCAAACACCCACCCCCACAACCCCCGGAAACATTCTTCCATTCAAAATAGAGATTTAGAAAATCGCCTTTGCTGGTTTCAAATATCCTTCCCGCTTTCAAGGTGACCATTTCAGAAATCAAGTGGTTTTTTTTATCCCCTCTCTGAATTTACTAGCCTTCAAGGGTTTGATACCCCTGGGGCGATTCAGCAGGTGTTCCTATGTTTTTATGGAAGCCCCAACCCCATTTTTCCAAAACTTACATCCTCAAAAAATGAGCGGACATTCAGAGCAAGGTCAACAGAGATGAGCCCAATTCCCTGGCCATCCATTTCATAGAGTGTGGTCATTATGTCGTTCAGCCCCTCCAGAACGTCTTCACATCCATTGAAAATAGAGTTGATCATGGTTGGAAGCTGGTCTCGTAGGGACTTAACCTGAGCAGACAAAAGGGAGGTAGGACACAGGTTTGAGAGGGAAGTTTGCACCGGGTCTCAAATGGGGAACTGCAATCCCTGCCTATGGGGACCAGGGTGGGACCTTCTCTGCCTCTTCTTGCATTCTTCTTCGGAAAGAAAGAGCGTGGATGAGGCTCTGCAAAATCCTCTGGTTTTCAAATCTGTCCATTTGCGTTTAGATGACAGCGCAAAAGCCTGCCTAAAATGGCGGCCCAAGACTCTTGTTTCCTCCTTATCAGGCGTGAGTGAGGGGGTCTGTCTTCAGAGTTTGTGATTGCTGTTTTTGTGGGTGACCAGGGGGTGGGCCCTGTGAGGTGAGCAGGACTGTAAAAAAGGCGTTGAGAGGAAGAGGTGGTGGTCACTTTCCAGGGAGCGAACCAGGGGTGGGATGCTGCTGGGGGTTCGCAGGGGTTTGGGAGAGCCCCTGGATAAGATTCCACACAATTTGGAGAACCGCCCCCCCCAAATCGCACTCCTGGATGGCTCCACCCACCCCTCCCCTCCCAGGAGTCCCCACGTGGCCCATTTTGGATACAGGTAACTGCAGGGCCCACGCAGAGGCTTGGGGGGGAGGGCAAAAAATGAGCCTCCCGGAAGTTCAGAAAGGCCGGAAATGGGCCTGTTTCCAGCTTCCAGAGAGCCTCTGGAGCCAGGGGAGGCTGTTTTCACCCTCCCGTAGGCTCACGGAAAGCCTCCGGAGTCTGGGGAGGGCAAAAATGCCCCATCCCACCACAATGGTGCAGGAGGCCAACTAGGCCACGCCAACCCAGCAACCGGGCAGAGAACTCTATGCTAAAATTTTTGAAGCTCACCCCTGGAGCGAACTCAGGGGGAGAGAACAGCCTTGGCAGGGGGGAATGGCAGCAGTTGGACAAAAGAGGGGAGATACAGATCCTAGCCCACCCTTGGGTCTCCAGGAGACCCTCAGCTGGAGATCCCCTCAGCCCAAACTACCACAGAGGAACTGCTCTGTAGGCCCCTGGTATAGAAAAGCTGGGATGTGAATCCATCCCCCCCTCCTTCGCATTAGGGACCGTTGCTTCCCCCTCCTGCCCCCACACCACTTTCTACTGCTTGTCAGAGGTGAACGTGGTGGAAGCGTACCAGGAAGTAGAGCAACAGCTGGGAAATGAAGCCCAGAAGGAGGAGGGAGGCTTCTTAGAGCCACTAGTAGGAGAGCAAACCCCGAACCTCCTTGGCTGGGCCTTGTATTGAAATCCCTCTCTGGACTGCTGAGACTCCAGGGTGGGGTGGATTGGAGAAAATATCCTTCTTTCTGGATAAAGAATAAACGGTCTCAGCTTTTTTTTACCCCCTCAGGTTTGTTTTTTAATATAGTTTTTAATTAAGAATTAAAAACGGGGAGTGGGGGGGAATTAACAAACCTAATACAAAAAAGAAAAGGAGAAGGAAGAAAAAAGTCAAAAGTGCTAAAAGAAAAGTTGCGTTCAACTTCCTTTTGAGCAAGTGTAATCATAAATACAAAATTCCCTCTTACTTTTACGGTTACAGAAATAAACACCCTTTTTTGTATTATCTGTTTTTTTCTAATCCTAAAAACAATAAGTCATGTTCATTTTTTTCTGTATCACGGAAAAGCCAAAGAGGATTTCCAATTAGCAATAAACATAGAAATGGTTTTTTCTCTAATTAAATTACAGAACCAAATCAACTTGGCCATCTTAGTGAGTTCCATCCATCTTCACCAAATATTCTCCCATTGTACGTAATATCGAGACTTTTGTGCATACAATAATTTTGCTGCAGTTGTCATATATATGTATGTATATACTGTATATGTATATGTTGTGACTGGAAGGATCGATCCTGCTGGGAGTTTTGACTCTGATGACTCTGAAGATGGAAGGTTGGAGCCTGCTGTGAATGTGGAGTCTGAATTATCAGAGGACACAGATGTGAGCCAGGAGGATGAGAGATTGTCAGAGAGACAATCCTCCCCAGAACCTTCAACTTCGCTCATGCCAGCAACTGATCCACAAAATGAGTCAGAGGCTTCTAGTGGGGAAACTGACAGATCTTGGCTTGACGCTAGAACTAGGAGACAATTGAAACGTCAATCTGAAGGAAGGCGTCAAGCCAGACATTGATTAGAGAGACTGACACGCCCATCCAGGTGATTTAAGGAGGCGTGCTGACTCTCAAACTTTGCTTGGAAGCAAAGTGTTTGATGAGTCGAAAGGATACGTGTGGAGCGGCCTTTGTGATTTATGGACAATTCTGAATTATCAGACAGATTCCGGGAAGTCTGCCAAGGACTGGAAAATAGTACTGTTAACCCTTTTTAGTCTGGTTTTGTTCTTGTTTGAATATTTTGAACTCTGGGACTCTGTATTCTCACTTGTGAATATAGGTGAGACATAACATGTATATATGTGTATATATCTCTCTGTATCTCTATATCTATAGCTATACAAGAAATCCTCAGCTTACAACCACACTTGAGCCCCAAATTTTTGTTGCTAAGTGAAACATTTGCTAAGTGAATTTGGCCCCATTTTATGACCTTTTGTTCTGCAGTTGTTAAGTGAATCACTGCAGCTGTTAGTGACACCACTGCTAAATGATGCACGCGCAGAGCTGCCAAAAGAAAAGAACAATTACGAACTAAGGGTCGACGTGGGAGTAAGGCCACAAAGGACGGTGAATGGCTCCTCCCACAGGGATTAAAAGAGGAGCAAAAAGGGAGGGGGCTTTTGCAGGAAACGATTCGTTCGTTGCAGCAGTGTGAAGATCTGACTGCATCTCAGAGACTCTGTGACCAGCCCTTCCTTGTCAGCACTGCGTTTGGACATATTTACTTGGCAGCTCTCCAAGCTAGGTAAGGTCTGTGCTCCTAATTACACCCTTGAAAGACTGTTTGCCAGGCCTTTGGCTGAATGTGCATGCAAGAAATTCACCTTCATTTAATAAAAGGGGTTTTGCTAGGACAAAAATATGCTTAGTGTTTTTTTGGGGGAAGCCTAGGTCAGAACAGAACCTTCTGGCACCAACGCAGGGCCCACAAAATGTTGAGAGTTGTTGAGCCTTTCTGCAGGCGTAGCTCTTGCTGCGCTCAAGTGGCATTATTTATTTATAAACAAACAAATAAACTTAGTGCCTTCACTCAATCTTGTTATATTGCTGGAGATAAAACTGTTAGTCTTTTCACTGGCTATATAAGTATGCTTTTGGTGTTTGCCATGCCATTGTTGCCTTGTGGCTACAGAAGGTTTTCGGCCTTCTCAGGCACCCACGCAGTTCCTGGTCCTTTCGCTTTTAGAAGTGCGACTTCTCCCATCAGCTGTCATTCATTGTTCCTCTTATCAACGCGGTGGACCCTACTTTCACCAAAGGCAACTACTGTGCTGATTGGGTTGCTAAAGAGGGCCGACTTTTCTCTTTTTCAGTGTTTGCATCTGTGTTTCCTGTTCAAATTTCTCTCCGATGTTGCGCCCAGTGGCGGGACTCAGCCAGTTCACACCACTTCGGGGGAACCGGTTGTTAACTTTCTGAGCAGGTTGGTGAACTGGTTTGTTGGAAGAAATCATTAGGGCGGAGAACCGGTGGTTAAATTATTTGAATCCCACCACTGGTTGCGCCCACTATCAGCCCATGGCTCAACAGTGCCTCTCGGAGAGGTTCCTTCCAGATGGTTTCTGACGGGTGAGCAACAGCTCCACGTGCTCTTCTCGTCACATTGGACATTGTGGCACCCAAGCTACTGTAGATGCCATTCAGAGAGACTGATTCGCTCTTGGAATCTAGGTAGAAGCTTCTGGAATGCCTTATGTGCCAAGCTTCTAGTGCTTCTTCTTGGTCAAGGACTAAGAAAGGGGTGCATCCACCTTCTTTTCTCATATTTACAAAGTGATTTTATTGCTTTGGCTACAACAAGTTTGTCTGGGCGATCCCTGACCCACTCACCTTCTGGTTCGAGGGGCCCTTGTCACCCGTGCCCGTGGTCTTGGGGGGGGGGAATGGGGAGCCAACTGGAAAACTAAAATTTTACGGGGCAAAATTTGTCAAGAGCTACAGATGTTGCCTCTTGTATGATTTCAATTGAGAAATAGACCCCGCCCAAAGATTTTGGTCTGACTTCCCATGAAACATTTGGTCATCCTCCTTGTACAACTCAAGGTTTAGATCAAGAGTCGGCAACCTGTGGCTCTGGAGCCACAAGCGGCTCTTTCGGCCCTCTGCTGTGGCTCCCTGCTGATCCCACCACTGGATGTCCCCTCCCCTCCCCGTCACTTCTCACCTGGCCTGAGAAGGTAAGGGTGATGGTGGGGGATAGAGACTCACTCCATATTCCAGAGCAGGAGGTGACTGGGTGAGTGAGTGAGTGATGTCGAGTTAGCCACACCCACCCAGTTACACCGGTTGTTAAATTATTGGCTCTTGGTGTTTTCTTTTCTGTGGGAAACGGGTCCAAATGGCTCTTTTGAGTGTTTAAGGTTGCAGATCCCTGTTTTAGATGCCCATTGCTTGGCCCTCGTAACAGGAAATTACTTTTTGAATCCACGTATTTTCTTTGGATCGTGAACTGCGTTCCCTGTTGACCAGGAAAGCTGGGTTAGAACCGTTCTTTCTGGAAGACCACATCATTGCAGCCCAGCTGAGGTGGGCCCTCCCAAGTTCCGGGAACCACCTGTGCCTTCAGGAAGATGGCTGAAGGTCCGCGTGGCCTGTCACACCTACCTGAAGTCGGTTTTTGCCACCAGTCTTGATTGTGGTCCAGGCAAACCTCCAGTACAGATGACCGGAATTCAGCCTGCTTGTTTGGCCCTTTAGAAATGACTTTATGAACTTTGGTCAAAGGGTAGCATTGGCTTGCGGGGTAGCCTATATGTTTGTACTTTTGTGGATTTTGTCACTTTCTACCTCTAAGTGATTTATTGTATGTTCCAAGTTTATAAGTCGGCTAACCTTGCACTGTGGAGCTGCCCTGCTTAAGCACATGGGAATTCAGGAAATTAAGCCATAAATGTCAATGAAAGGAGTTTCTTGGGAAGTAATGATCAGGAAGCTTCTGATGCCATTTTATGTTTTGCCCTTATACACAAGTGAGAGGGTCACCTGGACAGTAAGAAAGGAATGAGAAGAAACCACAACGCTGTAAGACCGTGATGGCGAACCTATGACACGCGTGCCACAGGCAGCACGCGGGAGCTATTTGTGCAGGCATGCAAGCCCCAGCCAAACTTACCTGCACTGCGCATGTGTGCGTCTCCCAGCTGATTTCCGGCCTGTTTGAGGCTATTTTCAGCCTCTTAGAGGCTTGAGGAAGCCTCTGCAGCCTCAGGAGGCCGAAAAATGGGCCTTCCGGAAACGGGCCCATTTTTCGGCCTCTCGAGGCTGCAGAGGCTTCCCTTGAGCCCTGGGAGGGTGAAAATGGCCTCCCTTGGGGTCCAGAAGCACTCCGGAGGCTGAAAATAGGCACTTCTGGTATTTCCGGAAGGCCCATTTTTCGGCCTCCCGAGGCTGCAGAGGCTTCCCTTGAGCCCCTGGGAGGGTGAAAATGGCCTCCCTTGGGCTCCAGAAGCACCCCAGAGGCTGAAATATAGGCATTTCTGGTATTTCCGGAAGGCCCATTTTTCGGCCTCCCGAGGCTGCAAAGGCTTCCCTCAAGCCTCTAGGAGGGTCAAAACGGCCTCAAATGGGCTGAAATTCAGCTGGGAGATGCACGCATGCGCAGTGCAGGTAAAGAAGTGGGGTGTTGCGCATGCATGCCCAGGGGTGCAGGGTGCACTGCATTGTGGGTGCTGGCCCACGCTTTTGGCACACCACAACAAAAAGGTTCGCCATCGCTACTCTAGGAAGCAGATTCCGCCTAGCAGGAAAAGTAAAACGTGACCATTTTGGAGCTAAATGTGTGCAAAGTTAATACCTGACTCTAAAAGCGGGTCGCACCTGGCCTGGATCCCCTTCAATGCTCTCGCCTTCGGTGTCAATCCATCTCGAACTCTGACCTGTGGTGTTTGACCTGGGCAGGGCAGGAATCCCAGAGGGGCAATTTCTCCGGACAGCTCTTACCTTCCCTTGCTGGAAAACGAAGCTGTTCAGCCCTTTCAGGCAGAGGTCTTGCACGGCGGGATTGGGTGCTGCCAGACCCTCCTCCAGATGCTCCCGGAGGCTGAATCTGTTCATCATCTTGATGGCGGAGGGACTCTTGAGAAACTGGCGAGGAAGAAGAACCTTTTCTTTATTAGCGGACTAGCTCGATACTATGAAACTATGTGGTCGGGGAAGAAAATAAGGGGAAATAAATTCTGCCTCTGCCTACCAGCATCCATTGGTATTCATCTGTCTAGCGTCCTGTCAGTGTGTGAGACAGTTGAGGGCTGTTTGGAAACTGAAGCAGTATTTGCTGTGTGAGCAAGAAGGAGACAGCAAGGCGCCTGGGCATGGCTTAGCTCAACTGTTCTGTACTAAAGCTGGCTGCTACTGTGAAACTAAAACGGAAACGGAAACTCCTGTCCTCTGCTTGTGTTTTGCATTTGGAAGAGATTTCTTTTCAGGTGGGGGAGGGGGAGTAGAACTCCTTAGCATCAGAGCGCGTTAATAATAATATAGGAAATACTAATGCTCTGGTGGCCATTTCCAAAAATCCTTTCTTAGTGAGAACCTAGAAGCCAAGAGGAACATATGTTCCAAATGTCCAAGTTTGTGGACTTTACGGTTCTGGAGATTTTGTGATGATGTGCGAGTGGTATTTCGCCTTTATATATCTAGATGATTCTACTAGAAGACCTTTAGAAAGGCTAAAGGTCATGAACAGGCTCCAGATACGGGACGGCATGCATCTCTCTCTCTGTGTGTGTGTGTGTCCCTCTGTGTGTGTGTGTGTGTCCCCCTCTGTGTGTGTGTGTCCATCCCCGCATATGTCTGTGTGCGTGAACAAGCTCAGCTGGAGGCAGCATCATCCGCAAAGCTCCGCCTTGCTTGGTGGCTTGAGGGCAAGAGACCCCCCCCCTCCTCCCTCTTGAGGCGAGTCCTCACCTCGATCACGAGCGCCAAGGCCGTCACCTTCTTCAGCTCATCCTCCTCACTGCTGAGAATGAGAGCAGCCTCTGCAAAGATTCCCGGGATCTGGGCACTGTTGCATTCAGTCATGGCCCTGCGCGATGTTGGGACAGAGGAAGGAAGAGAGTGTTGCGAGAGACAGAGGCCGCCTGGGGGCAGCCAAGAGAACCGCCTGGCTCTCCCCGCCCCCCTTCACTTTCCCATGCCCCTTTCGGGGCGCGGAGCAACCCTTGAGAGCCTCACCTGGCACCCCGCGAGTGCTTTGCCTGATGATGCTCCCTTAGGGGCAGAGGGATAGAGTGATGACGATTGTCCTGTGGGGTGTCAGGAGAACCAGGAGGGGCCCAAGAGGAGCCCCATATAGCCCCTCCCCCCACCAGCTTCCCAGTTGCTTGGAAGGACGGGAAAAGGGTGCCGCCCAACTTGACCCGCTCTTCCATGTTGATTAAAACGGATCCTTTGCCCCACTCCAGCCCAGGGGGCTGCTGTATAGAGAAAGGAATGCTCCCCCCACCCCCAGTTCCTGGAGGAGGGTTCTGAGCCAGGGCTGGGCTGCTGGGAGTTCGCAGGGGTTCGGGAGAGCTCCTAGCTAAGATTCCGCACAGTTTGGAGAACTCCCAAATCCCACGCTTGGCTGGCCCTCCCCGCCCCTCCCCTCCCCTCCCAGGAGTCCCTATATGGCCTGTTTTGGATGCAGGGAAGTGCAGGGTGTGCGTAGAGGCTGTGGGAGGGTGAAAAACGGGCTTCCCAGAAGTTCAGGAAGGCCGGAAATGGGCCCGTTTCTGGATTCCAGAAAGCCTCCGGAGCCCGGGGAGTCCATTTTCGCCTTCCTGGAGGCTCAAGGAAAGCCTCTGGAGCCCGGGAGGCAAAATGCCCCCCGCCATGGTTCATGAGGCCGACTAGGCCACACCCACCATGGCCACACCCACCCAGCAACCAGGCAGAGAACCAGTTGCTAAAATGTTGAAGCCCGCCCCTGATCTGAGCCCAGAGGCGGTGTGTCTGGGAGATAGGTAGGACCCCCGGATGGAGGAAGGGAAGCAGCAGGAAGGGGGGGCAGTGCAGGACTCAGCCCCCCTGGGGGGTGGGAGGGCACTTAATGGCCAGGCCTCTTACCAGGGATGGGATTCAAATTTTTAACAACCGGTTCTGTGGGTGTGGTTTAGTTGCTGGGCGTGGCTTGGTGGTCATGTGACTGGGTGGACGTGGCTTGGTGGTTATGTTATTGGCTGGGCGTGGCCAACTCAATATCACTCACATCGAGGCACGCATCTCCTCGCCTGGCCCCTCTCACGACTGTGGGGATGCTGCAACAGTCGTAAGGGTGAAAAAGGGTCATAAGTCACTTTTTTCAGTGCCATTGTAATTTTGAATGGTCACTCCACACAAGCAAAGTACCAGCAAAGGAGGGGGAAAATTCCAGAGAAGTTACAGAGACAGGAAGTCTAGTCCTGCTAAGAATGTAATAAGGGTTAACGGAGAGGCAGTTTCTCTAAGCAACACCAGAATGTTTCCTTCCTGCCTTCCTTACAGGATTAGGCCAATAATTTCTTCTAACAACCGGTTCTCCAAACTGCTTAGAATGTTAACAACCGGTTCTAGCGAATAGGTGCGAGCAGGTAGAACCCCACCTCTGCCTCTTACCGTGCCAGCAGACGTGTGCCCTGCAAAAAGTGCTGAGGGTTGCTGAGCACCACCCAGCCTTGCTGGAACTCGATGCAGGCATAGACTGCCCAGTCCCCGGCCACAGAGAAGAGGCTCTTCACAATCTCCACTGAAGTGCTGCAGACGGAAAACAGGCGTCACTGCGCTTCTCTCCCCTCTCTCTCACATGTGCAGGGCCTGGTCCTTTTCCAGGCCGAAGGGCTCCTTCTTTCAGAGGGAGTTGCTGTTCCAGCCATGGCCTACGACTCGGCCCGGGAGAGGGTTCCTACGTGGCCATTCAGGTGGGGGCTGCTGGGAAGCGGGCCTATGGGGACAGCCTCACCAGGAGCAGGCCAAAAGCAGGGCACCCCATTCCTTTGCTCTAGCCCAGTGTTGGCAAAACTTTTCGGCACTGAGTGCCAAAAAGGGAGCACGCATGCACCGGAAATCGGAAGAGCAGCTCCCTGGTGTTCATGTGCAACAGTGCCAGAAACCTGGTCTTCTGGTTTCTGGTGCTCCCCCATGCACAAAGACCAGCTGGCCGGCACACATGAATGTGCCGGAACCCAGAAGAGCAACAGACAACAGCTGGCGTGCCCGGAGAGATGGCTCTGTGTGCTACTTCCGGCACGCGTGCTATAGGTTTGCCATCACGGCTCTAGTCTCAGCCCTTTGCCCCACTCCCCTGTTTGACAGTGCAGGCAGACCCACCACAGAAAGCCCACAGTTGGGGTTGATCTCAGGATGGCCCAGAAAGACTGGGGAGGGGGCTTTCCTTGCATATAAGGGCCCAGACTTTCCACAGTCCCTCACAAAGACTCATTTCTGGCAGAGTTTGTGGGGAGAGAAAGAAAGACTTCTGCTGCTTCTGCTGCTTTCCTTGCATGAAGCCAAAAGTCTCTCTCTCTCTCCCTCCCCCTGAGCATGGAGACAGTATCCTGCGATCCCAAATAAAGAACGATTGATCGGTAGAAAAACGGGGTGGGGAATTTTCCTGCACACTTTTTAAAAATTTTTTTCAGGGTCTCTGGTCCGCAGGATTTAAAATTATGAGTTTGGTGGTCCCTGAGGTCCAAAAGGTTGGCAACCCCTGATCTAAAGGTTAGTTTCACTTTAGCAGGCTTACACAACTATATACATTCAATACATAACAGTTGCGATGGACCCAGCTGATTTTTGGCCTGTTTGAGGCCTTTTTCGGCCTCCCAAAGGCTTGAGGAAAGCTTCTGCAGGCTTTGCAGGATGAAAAATGGGCCCATTTCACCACTGCCGGTATTTACAGGAAGTGACGAAACTGGCCTATTTTTCATCCTGCAAAGCCTCAAGCCTCTGGGAGGCTGAAAATCAGCTGTGAGGCGCACGCATGCGCAGTGAGGTAAGTTTGCCTGCGGCTCGCATGCCGGCACAAATGGCTCTGTGTGCCACCTGTAGCAGGCATGCCACAGGTTCGCCATCACGGGTATAGAATGTGTTTGGGTTTGTTTTCATAGTCATAACGTACACTGAAGATGGCGTTTAATTTCGTTGTACGAGGTGCAATCACAATAAACTAAACTAAACTAAAGAAAGGTGTTTTTCAAAAGCAACTGGGCTTTCTAGGTTCTTTCCCCCCCCCCCTTGAAAATGTTTCGTTTTCTCAATACAGGCCCCTTTGGGAATCCTGGACTAGGCCCAGCCAGGGAAGTTTCGGGGTGGTGGTGGTAGTGAGCAGGGAGAAGCTGGCATGCTGTCCTGAAGGTCAAAACCCCACCTGCCCTTGTGGGTCTTCCTCTGTCCAGGAGGTGGGGTGGGGGGAGATGAATTAGGGGCCACCTGGTGCGGAGAGGTGCGAGCCTCCTCCCTTTGGTACCTCTGGAAGGTGAGCGCTGTGGGGTTTTCCCTCAGAATGAGGTCCTGCCTGGTTTTCAAGGCCTCCGGCAGCTCCAGCTGCATCACATACAGGACCTGCTTCAGCAGAGGGATGAAGAGCTGAAGGTGCATCTCGCCCAGGGCTGCCCTGTAGCCCGGGATGTGGAAGGTCTCATAGATGACGTTCATGGCCTGGCAGGGAGAAACGGGGAGATGCTGCCCTCAGAGAAGGAGGCTCCTCCTGGGCAGCGGCTCCTTTTTTTATCCTTGCCCCCCTCCCCCCTTTTTTTTCCTAAGAATTTTTAAATTTTATTTTATGCAAACAATCCAACTTCTGTTTAAACAGCGTGTTATCTGGGTACAGATATCTTGTGCAATAACAATTACAGTTAATACATATTCATTACTATAATATCAGTACTCTATTCTTACTTTATACTGCTATGCATAATATATCTACCTATTATAACAACCCCCTTCTTAGCGTATTTAATTCTTATTCACATGTTTACTATTTTTTTTGCTAGTCTTCTTTAGTTTCTAATTTCCATTTTTGTTTTCCAGCCATTGATAAAATATTTCCCACATTATATAATATTCAGTTTGTTTGAGGGACAGGGGGAAGGCCATTTGAGCTGGTCCTTGACTTATGACCAGAATTGATGCCAACGTTTTCTGTTGCTAAGCAAGACAATTGTTAAGTAAATTTTGCCCTCCCCCCATTTTATGTCCTTCCTCACCACAGTTGTTAATTATTTATTTAAAAGATCTCTCTCTCTCTCTCTCTCTCTCTCTCTCTCTCTCTCTCATCTCTCTCTCTCTCTCTCCCTCTCTCTCCATCCATATTAGATGTGAACAGAACTGGCAGAACCGGCCCGAACTGGTAGAGTACCACCACTGGTCTTGCATCTTGAGGAAACTTGAGGAAATGTCTCTGACAGGGGATTCATTCAAAGATAAAGTGAGAGCTGGGGATGGGGGCAAGCACAGTTGAAGTGACAGGAACCTGTAGCTGTCCCAGCAGAAATAGCCAGGGGTGATATTCTACCGGTTTGGACTGGTTTGGGTGAACCGGTAGATCGAGTGATCATTTGGCCCTGTCCACCCACTCCTGCCCTTTTCCTGTGCTTTCTTGTTTTTGAGCACAGCTGATTTGCATGGCAGAGCAGTTTGCCGCAGATCAGCTGTTTTATTCATCGGGGCTAGGTAAGAATTATAGCTAAAAATGGTCTTTTCTAAATGCTGTGTGCGCATGCGCAAAGCACAGGCTCACTGAACCAGTTGTTACACTGGTTGAATCGCACCACCGGAAATAGCCCTGATCTACTGGTGTTGCTTTCTTTGTCTGGTCTAGTTGACCATGATTTTACTTACTTACAGATTAAGAGTTGGAAGGGACCTTGTAGGTCATCTAATCCAACCCCCCACCCAAGCAGGAGACCCTACACCAGGGGTCCCCAAACATGGCAACTTTAAGACTTGTGGGTTTCAACTCCCAGAATTCTCCAGCAAAGGGAGAGTCACCATGGCATTTGCTTCCCCAAGCCCACCAAGCACCAGTTGGGTTTTGGGCCTCAAGGCCAGCCCGGAGCCCTTAGGACAGTGGTCTCCAAACTTGGCCACTTTAAGACTTCTGGTCCAGCTTCTCTCTCTCTCTCTCTCTCTCTCTCTCTCCCTCCCCCCCTCTCTCTCCTCTCTCCCTCCTTCTCTCCCTCTCTCTCTCCCTCTCTCTCCCTCACAAGTCTTAAAGTGGCCAAGTTTGGAGACCTCTGCCCTATAACATTGAAGACACCTTACACAAAATTAGGATTCAAACCAGAAATTGATATAATAAATTCTCCTTTGGTATAAATGCTATGACAGTATGTAACAATAATATATCATTAGTTATTTCCTTTAATGCAGATTTAGAAACTTTTGTATTGCTTGATATTAAGTGGATTTCTAATATGCATACATAGTTTCCTCCTTTTTGCTGCTCTTTATTTGGGTTAAGAATAGAATAGAATAGAATAGAATAGAATAGAATGTCAACACATAAAACATTTTGTATACACGTTTTATAGTTGACAACAGGAAGAAGGGGGGGAGTTTCAAAGACCAGGCGGCAGTGTGGAATCGAAAGTACATTCCATTCATATCTTCTTCAAAGACTGATTAGATGACTGAAGCTTCTGTCACACAAAAATCTAATTGGAGAGCATGATTAATGACTCTTGGCTATGAATGTTTTTCGTTGGATGATGCACCCAGAGGGATGGGGGGAAAAGCAGGATCAGGGGTGACAGTGAATTAGGTATCTCAGAGTTGGCTATGCCCAAGTAAATGCCGAACATAGAATGATACCTTCAAATAAATCTTTTTTAGTTTTGGGAGTGTGGCTCGAGGCTCGTGATTTAATTGGAGTAACTGCAGGAATCCTGACATAGAATAGAATAGAGCAGAACAGAACAGAACAGAACAGAACAGAATAGAATAACAGAATTGGAAGAGACCTTTGAGGTCTTCTAGTCCAATCCCCTGCTCAGGCAGGAAACCCTATTATTATAAGTTATGGTTATATAATATAGTACAGGTTACATAGTATATATATAGGTAAGCGCACCAATGTTCCTACCGTCCCTGTCCTATTGTTTCTTTTATATATTTTTTATTTTTCTTATATGTATCCATGTATTCATAACTATGTCTTTACTTATACCTATTATCTTGTAAGCAATTGATAAAAATAAATAAATAAATAAATAAATGATTATATTATAGGTTACCATTATCACTCTCTTTTTTTCTAGTCCTGTGCATTTCTTAACTTTTTTTAAAAAAAGCATTAAAAGGAACAGGTTTTATCATTGGCTAGAAACAGGAGGTAGAAGTTGGAAGACGAAAGAATCAGGTGAGGGAGACCAGGAAAGACATACTGTTTGTATTTTTGACAGAGGAATGTAAGTATCGGAACGATAGAGGACTTGTCATATTATATGAAGGTCAGAAAATTTTGGTACACAAATTTGTATATATAAACTTGCATATATGTTATTTTGTTTTTTACTTCTGTTTTATGGCAATTGGAATGCCATGTCCACTGTATTCAATATATTTATATATATATAAACAATAAAAATATATTTAAAAAAAAAGAAAAGAAAGGGGAGGGCAACGAACTCTGGGCTGCACCGGCTTGCAAGTCATAGCGCTGCCTAAGGGTCGGAAGCCAGGAGCCATGACCTGGAGGGCAGACAAGGTCATCGTCCCAATGGGGACAAGTGCGAGTGATCTTTGTTTTCCCCAGGGCTTTGGGTAGTAGAGAGGGAGACCGCTGAGCCCTGGAGAAGCTTTGATAGGGGCAAAAGGCAGGCAGGCAGGTTGCAGATCGCGGCGAGGACGGCCAGGTTTCTGCCGACTCTGGGTAATGGGAGCCTTTTAATGGAGCTTGGAGGAAAGGCCTGGAGGAGACCCCCAGCCCACCCAGGGCACCTTTGCCCACATCCTGGAGCCTCCCCCGCACATGCCTATCTAAGTGAGATGCAAGGGGCACCATCTGCAATGTAAAATGTGCCGATTCACTGGCCAAGGAGGGCATTGATTGCGTTTTAAGAATGAAATTTAGTTAGCAGCCCAACTAAGGTGTAGTCTAGGCAGGGTTCAGAACAAAGGGTAATGGTAAAATAATTGTTGCCTTTCCCCCATGAGAAAAGCAATGAGAGAGAAGGGAGAGAGGGAGGGGAAGGGAGGAGGAGGGGGAGAGGGGGGAGGGAGAGAGGGAGAGGGGAGAGAGAGGGAGAGAGAAGGAGGGAGAGAGGAGAGAGAGGGGGAGAGATGGAGGGAGAGAGAGGAGAGGGAGAGAGAAGAAGGGAGAGGGAAGAGAGGGTGAGAGGGGAGAGAAAGAAGGAGAGAGAGGAGAGAAAGAGAGGGAGGGGAGAGAGGGAGAGAGAGAGGGAGAGAGAAGGAGGGAGAGAGGAGAGAGGAGGGAGGGGGGAGAGAGGGAGGGAGGGAGAGAGAGAGAAGGAGGGAGAGAGAGAGAAGGAGGGAAAGAGAGAGAAGAAGGGAGAGAGAGGGGAGAGAGGGCGAGAGGAGGAGAGAAAGAAGGAGAGAGAGGAGAGAGAGGGAAAGAGAGGGAGGGGGAGAGAGATGGAGAGGAGAGAAAGGGAGAGAGAGAAGGAGGGAGAGAGAGGGAGGGAGAGAGAAGAAGGGAGAGAGACGGGAGAGAGGGCGAGAGGGGGAGAGAAAGAAGGAGAGAGAGGAGAGAAAGAGAGGGAGGGGAGAGAGGGAGAGAGAGGGAGAGAGAAGGAGGGAGAGAGGAGAGAGAGAGAGAGGGGGAGAGAGGGAGGGAGAGGGAGGGAGAGAGAGAAGGAGGGAGAGAGAGAGAAGGAGGGAGAGAGAGGGAGAGAGGGCGAGAGGGGGAGAGAAAGAAGGAGAGAGAGGAGAGAGAGGGAAAGAGAGGGAGGGAGGGAGAGATGGAGAGGAGAGAAAGGGAGGGAGAGAGAGAGAAGGAGGGAGAAAGAGAGAAGGAGGGAGAGAGAGGAGAGGGAGAGAGAAGAAGGGAGAGAGACAGGAGAGAGGGCGAGAGGAGGAGAGAAAGAAGGAGAGAGAGGAGAGAGAGGGAAAGAGAGGGAGGGGGAGAGAGATGGAGAGGAGAGAAAGGGAGGGAGAGAGAGAGAAGGAGGGAGAAAGAGAGAAGGAGGGAGAGAGAGGAGAGGGAGAGAGAAGAAGGGAGAGAGACGGGAGAGAGGGCGAGAGGAGGAGAGAAAGAAGAGAGAGAGAGAGAGGAGAGAGAGGGAAAGAGAGGGAGGGAGGGAGAGATGGAGAGGAGAGAAAGGGAGGGAGAGAGAGAGAAGGAGGAGAAAGAGAGAAGGAGGGAGAGAGGAGAGGGAGAGAGAAGAAGGGAGAAATGGGAGAGAGGGCGAGAGGAGGAGAGAAAGAAGGAGAGAGAGGAGAGAGAGGGAAAGAGAGGGAGGGGGAGAGAGATGGAGAGGAGAGAGAAGGGGGAGGGAGAGAGAGAGAAGGAGGGAGAAAGAGAGAAGGAGGGAGAGAGAGGAGAGGGAGAGAGAAGAAGGGAGAGAGACGGGAGAGAGGGCGAGAGGAGGAGAGAAAGAAGGAGAGAGAGGAGAGAGAGGGAAAGAGAGGGAGGGAGGGAGAGATGGAGAGGAGAGAAAGGGAGGGAGAGAGAGAGAAGGAGGGAGAAAGAGAGAAGGAGGGAGAGAGAGGAGAGGGAGAGAGAAGAAGGGAGAGAGATGGGAGAGAGGGCGAGAGGAGGAGAGAAAGAAGGAGAGAGAGAGAGAGAGAGGGAAGAGAGGGGGGGGGAGAGATGGAGAGGAGAGAAAGGGAGGGAGAGAGAGAAGGAGGGAGAAAGAGAGAAGGAGGGAGAGAGGAGAGGGAGAGAGAAGAAGGGAGAGAGATGGGAGAGAGGGCGAGAGGAAGAGAGAAAGAAGGAGAGAGAGGAGAGAGAGGGAAAGAGAGGGAGGGGGAGAGAGAGATGGAGAGGAGAGAAAGGGAGGGAGAGAGAGAGAAGGAGGGAGAAAGAGAGAAGGAGGAGAGAGAGAGGAGAGGGAGAGAGAAGAAGGGAGAGAGACGGGAGAGGAGAGAGGGCGAGAGGAGGAGAGAAAGAAGGAGAGAGAGGAGAGAGAGGGAAAGAGAGGGAGGGGGAGAGAGATGGAGAGGAGAGAAAGGAGGGAGAGAGAGAGAGAAGGAGGGAGAAAGAGAGAAGGAGGGAGAGAGAGGAGAGGGAGAGAGAAGAAGGGAGAGAGATGGGAGAGAGGGCGAGAGGAGGAGAGAAAGAAGGAGAGAGAGGAGAGAGAGGGAAAGAGAGGGAGGGGGGAGAGAGATGGAGAGGAGAGAAAGGGAGGGAGAGAGAGAGAAGGAGGGAGAAAGAGAGAAGGAGGGAGAGAGAGGAGAGGAGAGAGAAGAAGGAGAGAGAGACGGGAGAGAGGGCGAGAGGAGGGAGAGAAAGAAGGAGAGAGAGGAGAGAGAGAGGGAAAGAGAGGGAGGGAGGGAGAGATGGAGAGGAGAGAAAGGGAGGGAGAGAGAGAGAAGGAGGGAGAAAGAGAGAAGGAGGGAGAGAGAGGAGAGGAGAGAGAAGAAGGGAGAGAGACGGGAGAGAGGGCGAGAGGAGGAGAGAAAGAAGGAGAGAGAGGAGAGAGAGGGAGAAGAGAGAGGAGGGGGAGAGAGATGGAGAGGAGAGAAAGGGAGGGAGAGAGAGAGAAGGAGGGAGAGAGAGGAGAGGGAGAGAGAAGAAGGAGAGAGATGGGAGAGAGGGGAGAGGAGGAGAGAAGAAGGAGAGAGAGGAGAGAGGAGGAGAGAAGAGAGGGAGGGGGAGAGAGGGAGAGAGAGAGAAAGGGAGGAGAGAGAGAGAGGAGGGAGAAAGAGAGAGAGGAGGGAGAGAGAGAGGAGAGAGAGAAGAAGGAGAGAGATGGGAGAGAGGGGAGAGAGAGAGGAGAGAAAGAAGGAGAGAGAGAGAGGAGAGAGAGGAAAGAGAGAGGAGGGGGAGAGAGATGGAGAGGAGAGAGAGAGAAGGAGGAGAGAGAGAGGGAAGAGAGGGAGAGAGAGAGAGAGGAGGGAGAGAGAGGAGAGGGAGAGAGAAGGGAGAGAGAGGGAGAGAGGAGAGAGGAGGAGAGAAAGAGAGAGAGAGAGAGGAGAGAGAGAGAAGAGAGAGGAGGGGGAGAGAGATGGAGAGGAGAGAGAGAGGAGAGAGAGAGAGAAGGAGGGAGAAAGAGAGAAGGAGGGAGAGAGAGGAGAGGGAGAGAGAAGAAGGAGAGAGATGGGAGAGAGAGGAGAGAGGAGAGAGAAAGAAGGAGAGAGAGGAGAGAGAGGGAAAGAGAGGAGGGGAGAGAGATGGAGAGGAGAGAAAGGGAGGGAGAGAGGAGGGAGAAAGAGAGAAGGAGGGAGAGAGAGGAGAGGGAGAGAGAAGAAGGGAGAGAGATGGGAGAGAGGGCGAGAGAGGAGGAGAGAAAGAAGGAGAGAGAGGAGAGAGAGGGAAAGAGAGGGAGGGGGGAGAGATGGAGAGGAGAGAAAGGGAGGGAGAGAGAGAGAAGGAGGGAGAAAGAGAGAAGGAGGGAGAGAGAGGAGAGGGAGAGAGAAGAAGGGAGAGAGATGGGAGAGAGGGCGAGAGGAGGAGAGAAAGAAGGAGAGAGAGGGAGAGAGAGGGAAAGAGAGGGAGGGGGAGAGAGATGGAGAGGAGAGAAAGGGAGGGAGAGAGAGAGAAGGAGGGAAAGAGAGAAGGAGGGAGAGAGAGGAGAGGGAGAGAGAAGAAGGGAGAGAGATGGGAGAGAGAGGGCGAGAGGAGGAGAGAAAGAAGGAGAGAGAGGAGAGAGAGGGAAAGAGAGGGAGGGGGGAGAGAGATGGAGAGGAGAGAAAGGGAGGGAGAGAGAGAGAAGGAGGGAGAAAGAGAGAAGGAGGGAGAGAGAGGAGAGGGAGAGAGAAGAAGGGAGAGAGATGGGAGAGAGGGCGAGAGGAGGAGAGAAAGAAGGAGAGAGAGAGAGAGAGGGAAAGAGAGGGAGGGAGAGAGAGATGGAGAGGAGAGAAAGGGAGGGAGAGAGAGAGAAGGAGGGAGAAAGAGAGAAGGAGGGAGAGAGAGGAGAGGGAGAGAGAAGAAGGGAGAGAGATGGGAGAGAGGGCGAGAGGAGGAGAGAAAGAAGGAGAGAGAGGAGAGAGAGGGAAAGAGAGGGAGGGGGAGAGAGATGGAGAGGAGAGAAAGGGAGGGAGAGAGAGAGAAGGAGGGAGAAAGAGAGAAGGAGGGAGAGAGAGGAGAGGGAGAGAGAAGAAGGAGAGAGATGGGAGAGAGGGGCAGAGAGGAGGAGAGAAAGAAGGAGAGAGAGGAGAGAGAGGGAAAGAGAGGGAGGGGAGAGAGATGGAGAGGAGAGAAAGGGAGGGAGAGAGAGAGAAGGAGGGAGAAAGAGAGAAGGAGGGAGAGAGAGGAGAGGGAGAGAGAAGAAGGGAGAGAGATGGGAGAGAGGGCGAGAGGAAGAGAGAAAGAAGGAGAGAGAGGAGAGAGAGGGAAAGAGAGGGAGGGGGGAGAGAGATGGAGAGAGAGAAAGGGAGGGAGAGAGAGAGAAGGAGGGAGAAAGAGAGAAGGAGGGAGAGAGAGGAGAGGGAGAGAGAAGAAGGGAGAGAGATGGGAGAGAGGCGAGAGGAAGAGAGAAAGAAGGAGAGAGAGGAGAGAGAGGGAAAGAGAGGGAGGGGGGAGAGAGATGGAGAGGAGAGAAAGGGAGGGAGAGAGAGAGAAGGAGGGAGAAAGAGAGAAGGAGGGAGAGAGAGGAGAGGGAGAGAGAAGAAGGGAGAGAGACGGGAGAGAGGGCGAGAGGAGGAGAGAAAGAAGGAGAGAGAGGAGAGAGAGGGAAAGAGAGGGAGGGGGAGAGAGATGGAGAGGAGAGAAAGGGAGGAGAGAGAGAGAAGGAGGGAGAAAGAGAGAAGGAGGGAGAGAGAGGAGAGGGAGAGAGAAGAAGGGAGAGAGATGGGAGAGAGGGCGAGAGGAGGAGAGAAAGAAGGAGAGAGAGGAGAGAGAGGGAAAGAGAGGGAGGGGAGAGAGAGATGGAGAGGAGAGAAAGGGAGGGAGAGAGAGAGAAGGAGGGAGAAAGAGAGAAGGAGGGAGAGAGAGGAGAGGGAGAGAGAAGAAGGGAGAGAGATGGGAGAGAGGGCGAGAGGAGGAGAGAAAGAAGGAGAGAGAGGAGAGAGAGGGAAAGAGAGGGAGGGGGAGAGAGATGGAGAGGAGAGAAAGAGGAGGGAGAGAGAGAGAAGGAGGAGAGAGAGAGAAGAGAGAAGGAGGGAGAGAGAGAGGAGAGGGAGAGAGAAGAAGGGAGAGAGATGGGAGAGAGGGCGAGAGGAGGAGAGAAAGAAGGAGAGAGAGGAGAGAGAGGGAAAGAGAGGGAGGAGGAGAGAGATGGAGAGGAGAGAAAGGGAGGGAGAGAGAGAGAAGGAGGGAGAAAGAGAGAAGGAGGGAGAGAGAGGAGAGGGAGAGAGAAGAAGGGAGAGAGATGGGAGAGAGGGCGAGAGGAGGAGAGAAAGAAGGAGAGAGAGAGGAGAGAGAGGGAAAGAGAGGGAGGGGAGAGAGATGGAGAGGAGAGAAAGGGAGGGAGAGAGAGAGACGGAGTGAGAAGAAGAGAGAAGGAGAGGGAGAGAGGAGAGGGAGAGAGAAGAAGGGAGAGAGATGGGAGAGAGGGAGAGAGGAAGAGAGAAAGAAGGAGAGAGAGGAGAGAGAGGGAAAGAGAGGGAGGGAGAGAGATGGAGAGAGAGAAAGGGAGGGAGAGAGAGAGAAGGACGGAGAAAGAGAGAAGGAGGGAGAGAGAGGAGAGGGAGAGAGAAGAAGGGAGAGAGATGGGAGAGAGGGCGAGAGGAAGAGAGAAAGAAGGAGAGAGAGGAGAGAGAGGGAAAGAGAGGGAGGGGGAGAGAGATGGAGAGGAGAGAAAGGGAGGGAGAGAGAGAGAAGGAGGGAGAAAGAGAGAAGGAGGGGAGAGAGAGGAGAGGGAGAGAGAAGAAGGAGAGAGATGGGAGAGAGGGCGAGAGGAAGAGAGAAAGAAGGAGAGAGAGGAGAGAGAGGGAAAGAGAGGGAGGGGGAGAGAGATGGAGAGGAGAGAAAGGGAGGGAGAGAGAGAGAAGGAGGGAGAAAAGAGAGAAGGAGGGAGAGAGAGGAGAGGGAGAGAGAAGAAGGGAGAGAGATGGGAGAGAGGGCAGAGAGGAAGAGAGAAAGAAGGAGAGAGAGGAGAGAGAGGGAAAGAGAGGGAGGGGGGAGAGAGATGGAGAGGAGAGAAAGGGAGGGAGAGAGAGAGAAGGAGGGAGAAAGAGAGAAGGAGGGAGAGAGAGGAGAGGGAGAGAGAAGAAGGGAGAGAGACGGGAGAGAGGGCGAGAGGAGGAGAGAAAGAAGGAGAGAGAGGAGAGAGAGGGAAAGAGAGGAGAGGGAGAGAGATGGAGAGGAGAGAAAGGGAGGGAGAGAGAGAGAAGGAGGGAGAAAGAGAGAAGGAGGGAGAGAGAGGAGGGAGAGAGAAGAAGGGAGAGAGATGGGAGAGAGGGCGAGAGGAAGAGAGAAAGAAGGAGAGAGGAGAGAGAGGGAAAGAGAGGGAGGGGGAGAGAGATGGAGAGGAGAGAAAGGGAGGGAGAGAGAGAGAAGGAGGGAGAAAGAGAGAAGGAGGGAGAGAGAGGAGAGGGAGAGAGAAGAAGGGAGAGAGATGGGAGAGAGGGCGAGAGGAAGAGAGAAAGAAGGAGAGAGAGGAGAGAGAGGGAAAGAGAGGGAGGGGAGAGAGATGGAGAGGAGAGAAAGGGAGGGAGAGAGAGAGAAGGAGGGAGAAAGAGAGAAGGAGGGAGAGAGAGGAGAGGGAGAGAGAAGAAGGGAGAGAGACGGGAGAGAGGGCGAGAGGAGGAGGAGAGAAAGGAGAGAGAGAGAGAGAGAGGGAAAGAGAGGGAGGGGAGAGAGATGGAGAGGAGAGAAAGGGAGGGAGAGAGAGAGAAGGAGGGAGAAAGAGAGAAGGAGGGAGAGAGAGGAGAGGGAGAGAGAAGAAGGGAGAGAGATGGGAGAGAGGGCGAGAGGAGGAGAGAAAGAAGGAGAGAGAGGAGAGAGAGGGAAAGAGAGGGAGGGGGAGAGAGATGGAGAGGAGAGAAAGGGAGGGAGAGAGAGAGAAGGAGGGAGAAAGAGAGAAGGAGGGAGAGAGAGGAGAGGGAGAGAGAAGAAGGGAGAGAGATGGGAGAGAGGGCGAGAGGAAGAGAGAAAGAAGGAGAGAGAGGAGAGAGAGGGAAAGAGAGGGAGGGAGGGAGAGAGAGAGAAGCTCAGAAGAAGGACTAGCACCCATGGCTCTGGGTGGGATGTCACCTACCGCCAGCGACGTGGTTATGCTTTCTTCTCTGTCCCCCGAAAGGTCCTTCATCTGCAGATTCTTTAGTAAGAGGTGCAGGATTTGCACAGCCACCTTGGGGCTGGAAGCCATGGCTGTCCAGAGCTCATTGGCCTGCCTGGGAAATCAGCAACACGAGAGTGAAAGGTGCAAGTGGGGAAGGGTCTCAAAGGGGAGAAGGAGCCTGCAAGGAAATGTAGGAAGGCCCTACCTGTTGAGGGGTATGGAATAGGATAAGCAACTCTGGATGACTTCCTCCAGGCGACATGGGATCATCATGGTTAGAGCTCTCAGCACTACCTTCTGGCTCCAGCAGGAAACATGGGCTGGTTGCAAGCACATGTAGATGCCTGCAACCACATCGTTGACCTGCAGCCATAGAAGAAACACTGAGTTAAGCTGTCCTCCGAGAAAGAGCTTGTAGATCCCTGTGTTGGCTGCAAGGATCACGACATTCGGCCTCCCTGGGCATGGGGGAGGCTGCCTAACCCATTTCCGCCTTCTTTTCATGGCCGGATTAGTTAAGCATGGACATTCTCTATGGACACAGGACACAGGCTTGCACAGGACACAGGCTTGCTGGAACTTGTTGTGGCCCGCCAGTGGCCAGCAGAGCTGGCGGCAGAATCGGACAGTGAGAAGGTTGGGAGGAACATGGGCCAGTCCTGGAGTCTGGGGAAGGCTCTGATGAGGGCTCTGCATCAGAGGCAGAGATGGGGCCATGGCCTTCCGACAGTTATCAGCTGCCTTCAGAGTCAGATATCAGTGGGGAAGAAGAACAGCCGGAGCCTGTTCCCAATGTGCACATGCGCAGAGCTGCCAGGAGAAGGGAACAGCTAAGGAACAAGGGTCGACTCAGGAGTAAAGGCACAGGTGGATGGTGACTGGCCCCTTCCTATAAGGAATAAAGAGGAGCGAAAGGAGGAGACAATTAGTTCATTTAATTAGTGTGCAGATCTATTTGTGACTCTCAGAGACTCTTTTGCCAAGTATTTCCTTGTCGCGCTTGGAAGATATCAGCCTGGCAGCTCTCCAAGCCTGATAAGGTCTGTGGTTGTAAATTCCCCCTTGAAAGACTGTTTGCCGGGACCTTGCTGGATGTGAATGTTAGGAATTCACGTTAGCCTAATAAAAAGGGGTTTTGTTGGGACAAGGAGTCTGCTTCGTGATTTTGTGAAGCCAAGGTCAGAACAGGACTCTCCGTTCACTATTAGTCAGTCCTGCAGCCTTTGGTGTCCTGCCCTACTTCAGAGGGCACCAGGCGCTTTACCACATTTGCAAAGAAGATGAGAACAAGCGCAACGAAAATGATAAACAGGACCCAGAAGCACACCAATCAAGGCTGCCTCAGCTTTTCCAGGCAGGCCAGTGGAGGAAGGAGCGACCACAAACAATACCGGCATCTCCTTTATGGAGGGAGGGGCTTCTAACAAATCCTCAAAAGGTTGGCAGAACTTCTCTTTCCCTCCCTCTGGTACCCGTCTTTCCAGGCTATTTTCTTCCAGACTCTCCCCCAACGCAGCTGCTTGGGTCACAGCCTAGAGGCACGAGCTTGTTCCAGATGGAAAATTGTGACCAATTCACCTACCTGCTTCTTCGCCAGTGGCAAAAGGGCTGTCCTGCCAGGGTCACCCAGGGCAGGGGTTGCCAGCCTTTTGGACCTCAGGGACCACCAAAGTCATAATTTTAAATCCCGCGGACCACTAATATGAATTTTGACTGACGGTGGCTTGCTGACGTTGGTGGGAAAGTCGGTCCCATATTCCAGAACTGCAGTAGTCACAGGACTGGCCCTTTGGTCATCCCAGAGCAGCTGCTCCTCCACCCAGGTGCACCGGCCTGCCATGGACTGGAGGAGCTGCTCCGGGATGGCCAAAGGGTCAGTCCTGTGACTCCTGCAGCTCTGGAATATGGGACCAACTTTCCCACCAATGCCAGCAAGCCACCTCGGGGCAGATTTCCCTCCCCGCCATTGGTCTTACCTTCCAATTCCAAGCACGCGTAAGGTAAGATTTGTGCTCAGCCGAGGGGTGGGTGCCAGCGGGTGGGCGGGTCATGGGGCAGCGCAGCCTGGATTAATTGCTTTGGGGGGAGTGCTTTGGGGGGGGACATTTCCCTGCGGACCACCAAAATATTCTCGCAGACCACCAGTGGTCTCCGGCCCACCCGTTGGCGACCACTGACCAAGGGGATTACGCTGTGTGTTAACAGGGTGCCTACCTACCAGCAGTAGGATCCTACCTGTTCCACTACTGGTTTGTTGATCACATGCACATGTCGGTGCACCTAACGCACATGCACTTAATGTGCGCCTGCAGCTTTCCCCACCACCAGCTGAGGCCTGCAGTGCCAATCAGCTAAGAGGATAAAGAAGAGGTGGGTGGGTGGGAGGCCTTGTCCTGCACTTTTCTCTTTCCCCTCCTCTCAGCTAATCATTGGAGGCTTTTTTTTTTAACTACCGGTTTGGACAAACCGGTCCAAACCGGTAGCATACCACCACTGCTACTTACCCAATGGATGTTTGATGCCATGGCTGCTCTGCCTGCCCACCTTCTTGGAACGTGCCACCAGTCAGTGGCCCTGGAGAGCTAGGGCAGGGTAGAGGTGAGGGAGCGGCATAGGGAGGCCTCAGCCATGGCAACTCGCAGAGTGACTTGGCTCGGTCTAGTGTCTTTCTGCCCCCGACGCTCCCTCTTTACAGGGCAGGCAAAACGGGCCATCCCCAGGTGAGGAGGGGAGGAAAGGCGGGGCATCAGTTAGCAAGTAAATAAACGGCAAGATCCTGCCGTAGCTTAGGACCTGGGAACGCATTTCCTGTGACCTGAATCCGTTACAACTGAGTGGAGCCCAGGGCTGCTCGGAGTAGAAGAGACCAGAAAGACAAGGATTTCTTTTTGTTCACCCATTCACTGTGGTGGGGAACAGTGTGAGATTAGTCCTGCTTGGAGTCAGTCACAGTCAGAGGGGACCCTAAGCTGAGAGCAAGCAACCCAGAAACAAATGCTGCCTTTTAAAAGCAGGAAGAATCCGAGGGAAGGGATGGACGCTGCAGCTGAAACCCTTCTCACCCTTTCCACCTTCATGGCATGGTTCTGCAGAACTGCAGTGAGGACCTCTTCTGCTGCCACCAGGACTTCTGGACCGGAGCTTCTCAGATAGTCCAGAACGGAGAGCAGGAGGTTGGTCAACTGAACGGAGAAGAGCTGGTCACCGCAATGCTACAAAGAGAAACACAAGATTTGGGCAGGCGTCCATCACGTCCTTTCCCCCAAACGGACAGGGCCAGAGAGCCTCCCATGCAGCCCCAAGAGTTTCTTCTGTGAGGGGTTCAGAAGGCCAGGCTGGAGAAGACCTGGGAAAAGAGCCTGCAGGCTAAATGAGACTTGGGATAGGTCAATCCAGCCCTGACAAGATGGAGTGGCATTTACAACTGGTTGTAGTGTCCGGCAGTCACATGATTGCAATTTGGGGCCGTTTCTGCTTATTTCAGTCAAAGGAACGCCCGTTGTTTCGCCCATTGAATGCCCACTGGGGAAGCTGCTTTTGCTCAATGAACATGGTGACTCACTTAATGACCACTGCACAAAGTGTCATAAAACCGGGCCTGACTTAAGTTATGACTGCAAGGGATGGAAGTTCTGGTCCCAATTGCGGTCATAAGTGGAGGAACTAGTTAGCACTTCGCACCCCTTGAAGGCAGCCACCGTACCGTTGCTATTTGCCAACTGCCGCCTGGTGCTTGACCAGCAAGGCTGTCTTCTTCCTGGCATTTCACGCTCCTCTTCATCGGCCACTTCCGCTTCTTCTGCTTGCTTGTCCTCAGACCTAGAGCAGAAAGGAGCAGCTGTCGTTACGATCGCGTACGGAGTTCAGGACTGGCCGGTTGGGTTCTTGGTGCTCCCTGAGCTCGGCTCTTTCCTCCCAGGGCCCCAAAAGACCCATTATGGAATCTGCCCCACGCAGATTCCCTCGCAGCGGCAGCAGAGAAAGAGATAGCCAATGTTATAGGCCTCACCTTTACGGTGCAGTAAGATCTCATAGAGGCAGCTGACTCCTTGCACGGCGAAAGAACTAATGCCCTCCACCCGGTCATTGCACAGACCAATCAAAAGGGCTGTCAGGTGGGCCAACTTGTTAAATTCCCGAGAGAGCTAAGGAAACAACAGGGAGAAGAGGGAATAATTGAGACTGAAGGGGGTTCTGGGTGCTTCTCAGCCGACGCCTGCGCGAAGCTGATTCTTGCTCTTCGTCACAGAGACCCAGAACCTTCCGAAAGTGCATCCCCCACCGTGGACCGTACTGAAAGTCAAGACTTCTGGGCTGTTGGGTTGGCCATGCTTAATGTCGCCTAATGGCTTCAGCCACAAACTCCCCACAGTATGTGTCTTTTTGTTTTGATTTATAACCTTGCTTTTAAACCGTTTTGCAATGTGTCAGATAAGAATCTTAACCACAAATGAATAAAATCGAGGCGGTTTGCTTTTCCTGAAACGGGAACCTCATCAAGCTGAAATGGGTGTATTATTTCTTTTCCATTGATGAACTCTATGAAAACCAACTGAAATCCTGGTTCTGAATACAGTATAGTTGCCCATCCAAATATTGACCAGGCCTGATCCAGCTTAGCTTCTGAGCCCAGACAAGATGCATCTGGTGATCAGTCTGCAGAGTTTTGGATGATGGGTGGGAGGGAAAGGGGTCCAGACTGGAATGGGAGCTGATCTGCCTTCTCTCTGAAGATGGCGATCCTCTGGCCTTTCGATTAGTGTCTCCTGCTTATCAGAACCAATACCCAAATAGCCACTGCATTTTTTATTTATTTTTTTAATTTATTTTATTTTGTCAAGCGATTATAAGATAACAGGTATAAACATAGTTATGAATACATGAAATGGGTACATATAAGAAAAATAAAAAGAAACACTAGGACAGGGACGGTAGGCACATTGGTGCGCTTATGCAGGCCCCCTACAGACCTCTTAGGAAAGGGGTGAGGTCAATAGTAGACAGTCTAAGGTTAAAGTTTTTGGGGTTTGGGGAAGAAACCACAGAGTCAGGTAGTGTATTCCAGACCTTGACCACTCTGTTGCAGAAGTCGTATTTAGTAGTTAGTAGACTTTTGTCCTTGTGTCTGTGTCCCGTACCGTACTGAGGAAAACCCTGAACCTCTTAAGGAGACGAAGCTCCAATTAGGAAGGCGAGCAGCTCAATTTACGGATACTCACATCGAGGTGGAAGCGGTCAGCGACAAACTTCAAGAGCTTCATTGCTGTCTCCACGGCTCTTTCGCGCACATGATCTAACTTCGATACCATCCATGGTTCTATGAGCTATCGAAGGAAAGGCAGGTAGGAAAATGTGGCCGTCACGTGAAGCAGGCAGGGCCAGCTCAAAGAAGAACAAGCCCTGGCGTAGAGGCATCACCCCGTCCCTCCTCTCCCAGGAGCCTCCACGCGGCCATCCAGGAGTGGAATTTGGGGGGTTTTGTGCACTGCGCAGAATCTTAGCTAGACGATCTCCCGAACCCCCAGCAGCCCACCCCCCTGCCTATGTCAGGAATGCTCTGAAGGGGCTTTGACCCCCTCCAGAGAGTCACCCTTCAGGCGTCAGCGTTTCTCTCTGCCTACCTCCATCATGTGCTTGAGTTCGCTGGGCTGTGGGTTCTCCAAGAGCAGAGCCTGCAGCATCTCCTCGAAGCAGTCGACCGTCTGCTGGTAGCTGGCCTGAGGCACAAGCAGGCCAGTGAGACTAAGGCCACCATGGGAGCCGTCCCGGGCGGGCAAACAAGACGAACCATGTGCGGGGGGTACAACCCAAGGAAGCTTCCTGCACTCTGGAGAGCTCCTCAGGACAGAATAGCTGGCCGCTGCAACCCCCTTTTCCCTACACGTGAACAAACCCTTTGCTTTCACCCTTCTCTCCCTGTCAGGTTCATATATTTATTCAGCAGAGACCAGGACTTTCCCTCTTTTTCGTGAGCGAGGCTGCTTCCCATAATAGCAGGGAATAACCCGGGCACTGAGATGTTCAGACTGGGGCCAAACAGCACCCAGCAGGTCCATGCGTCCTTGGGGGAAAGACATAGGACACTCACCTCCCATAACCCAGAAGTCATTGCCCTCCCGTACAGTACTTAGCCAAAGGCATCTCCATAACCTAACCATGGTTTCCCCCCCTTTTTTTCCTGCTCCTCTGTGTAGGATTTTTTTTTTTTTGAAATAATTCTATGTAAAATTGGAAAATAAATTTATACATAGATTTGCATCTTGTTAGGCCAGATTACCAAAGCAGAGTCATAACCCCTGCAGTAACTATCATTCAGAAATAAAAAAAAAACTCAGCCTGGGAAATTAGTAGGGCTTGGATAAGATACTCCAAGGATTCACCTTTATGTCCGTTGTCCTCTCGTCCTTGCAGGACTGTCCTTCCAGAACCTCCATTGGGGCCAAGCAAAAGACACTTTTGAAAGAAGCATGAAGGAGGCTGGATTTCTTCTGTGGCTCAAGGAGAGGCTTCAGGTGGCTGGTGGAACAGGAACACACCTGAGATTGAGCTGCCACAAGAAATGATGAAACACACCTGACTTTGCCCAATGGATTACAGCCTCGCTTTCAACTTCAAAATCAACAGAAAGACAACATGTTTGAATCCTGGGGGTGTACAAGAGCCACATTCTTGGCTCTGGAAACACGGAATTCTTCACAGAGGGGATTCCACCCTTTTACCTTCAGCATGTTCTGAGAATGCATTGAGCAAGGGTTAGTCCCAGGGGTGGGATTCAAAAATTCCAGCAATTGGTTTGCTGCCCAGTTGCTGGGTGGGCATGGCCATGATGGGCGTGGCCTACTGGAACTTCCGGGAGGGGCATTTTTGGCCCTCCGGGATCCTGAAACAGCTTATTTCCAGACTTCCAGAAGGCCCATGTTAGCCGGTCTTTTGGATGTTCATGTTCCCAAGATACAAACCGACAAACTGAGGTATGCAGTCTTTTATTTGTACAAGTAACGCACATCCCATCCAGCGATAATGGCTTGAATTCCAATCTAGGTTAGCGCTGGGAGCGTTTGCCTTCCAGTGCACCTTATAGCAGGGGTCCCCAACCACCGGGCCCCGGACCAGTACCGGTCCATGGATCATTTTGTACCGGGCCACAAAGAATGAATAATCGTGATTAAAATATATATAAAAATATGTTTTTGCTTCCGAGTGTCTTATTTTGAAAGACAACCACTTCCGCCCTCGCCTAACTTCCGCGCTTGACTCTTTGGCGCATATTTATCCTGCATCAGCAATGCAAGCTAGCCCTCGCAAAATGAGCCAGAAACAGAGTTCACTGGAGAGTTTTTTTGGAAAGGGTAAGTTACGGGTTCATCGCTTATTTATTTACTGTTATTGGAAGCTTCACACCCCTACCCGGTCCTTGAAAAAGTGTTTCTGCGTGAAACTGGTCCCTGGTACAAAAAAGGTTGGGGACCACTGCCTTATAGCATAACCCCACCCATCTAATCGCAGCTACCTCCTGTAGACCTCCCTATTCTAATTACTCATGTATTCAACATTTCCTAATATGGCTAATTAGTTACTCCCATGCCATAGCCTCAAACGCTCTGCATCCTCCCTA
Source organism: Notechis scutatus (assembly GCF_049901735.1). Lineage (NCBI taxonomy): Eukaryota > Metazoa > Chordata > Lepidosauria > Squamata > Elapidae > Notechis > Notechis scutatus. The sequence goes on from NC_142012.1 coordinate 7,941,558, forward strand.
TCACTGATCCCCACTACTTCCCTGAACATCCAGTGTATAAATCCCCCCTCCCCGCACTAAAACCTTATACAGTGGAGTGCCCCAGCCACGTCATGTGGGAATTCCCATTCGGCCTCCCACTCCCAGGTAGCAGTGCGAGGCACGTCAAAGGGAATCCCCGTTCTGCATCCACTTCGTTGCTGGTGGGAGGGACCCACGATTAACATCTTTTATTCTTTTATTACTGGTGGGGGTAGTTGAATATGGGGCCTGACAGCCCATTTTTTTTGCCCTCCCAGAGCCTCTGCGCAGACCCTGCACTTATCTGCATCCAAAACGGGCCCCGTGAAAACTCCTGGGAGGGGCAGGGTGTGCGGGGCCAGCCTGTCGGTTCAACTACCAGTTTGGCCAACCAGATGTAAATTTAACATCCGGTTCACCCGAACCGGTCTGAACCGGATGAACCCCACTCTGTTCCCCTCCCGAAAGTCTAAGGCAGGACGATGAGAAAGATGGAGCTGCCCCTCGCCTGGACTCCACACGAATTTTCCACTGCCTCATTTCAGTCACCTCCGTCTTCTTGCTGCCCCCATTTTCCGAGCTCTATTATTGGGAAATAATCTGAAGTATTTTGGACTCTTCCCCCCCTTTCCACCCCCCAAAATTAGATCTCAACAGAAAATGGGGTCCACACACTTCAAACTACACCGGGGTTCACTTAGCAGGCCCAGTGAACAGAAGAGCCTCCTGCTCCTGCTCCTCCTCTTCCTCAGTTTGTGGATGATTGACTATTTATGGTCTTTTTAGAGTTGCCACTTGCATTGCATTTGCTCCATTTAATTCGTGAATGTGAAATAAATGGATCCATTTATCATTTCACTGTTTTTCTCTGGCTTATTGTCAGCTTGTCCGCTGCCTATGGAGATGCTCAGACATCCCGGTTACGGTGGTCTTGAAAAAGCACCTTTGAGACAGCTTGTCCCTTGTTGCCATGAACTGCAAATTCATTTTTCCTTTTTTTCTAGAGTCTTGCTGGAGGCAATTCAGGATAAAGGACATAAAAATGTTGTTCCTGCCCCCCGTTTTGACCTCCAAAGTGAAGTGCTAAACCATATTTAGTCTCCTCAAAAGAAGCCATTGTGTTATTACGCAGGGTGTTCTTGAATGTACAGAATGGCCAAAATCACTCCCCACCATCCCACCCCGCAGGAAGTATCCTGCCCCACTACCTGAGTTCTTTAGCGATATACATGGCATCTTGACGCACTGTGCTGCCCAGAACATGGACGGGTTCCCTTTCTATCAGCACCTGCCAGCCAGTGTGGGAGAGAGAGAACGAGAGCGAGGGTCAGCCAGAGAGGCCTACTCACCTGGGTGGCCTCCAAGGGCCTGGAGACAAGCAGGGGATGTGGCCTCATTGGAAAGTGAGCTGCTCTGAAGAACAACCATTTCCACTTCTGGATGGTCGGCACCAGAGGTGGTATTCAGCAGGTTCTGACCAGTTCTGGAGAACCGGTAGCAGAAATTTTGAGTGGTTCGGAGAACCAGCAAATCCCACCTCTGACTGGAGATTTTACAGTATCCTTCCCCTGCCACGCCCACCAAGCCACGCCCACAGAACCAGTAGTAAAAAAAATTGAATACCACCACTGGTCGGCACTTGGGGCCAAGGCCTTCCTCAGGTGGGAGGTGCCCTTCTCTGCCGTCTCCCATCCGGCCACATACCCAGGGATGGGATTCTACCGGTTCACACCGGTTCAGGCGAACCGGTCACTTCGGTGATCATTTGGCACTGCCCACCCGCCCCCTGTTCTTTCCTGTGCTTTTAGTTCCTTGTTTTGGAGCACAGCTGATTCACGCGGCAGAGTGGTTTTGCCGTACCTCAGCTGTTTTACTCACCGGGGCTACAGCAGAAGGCAAGTATTAGAGCTGAAAACGGGCTTTTTAAAAGGGCGGGCACGCATGCAAAGCTCACGATCACCGAACCAGTTGTTACACGGGTTGAATCGCACCACTGCACATACCTGTCATCAGTATGCATTGATCCTTGCCAAGGGGAAGCCCTACAGGAGGGTCCCGGTCTGGAATCTGTGGTTCTACGTTGCCTCCGATTGCACACCCCAATTTCCCCACTCCCCTAGGCTAAAAATCCTGGGCTGAAAAAGTCAAGGCTTTCCCCGCCTGTGATGCTGACACTCCTCTGGTCGCTGAACGTTGGCTGCTTGAGCCCCCACCCACCCAGTCTCATGATGGCCAGAAGCTGATAAGGGACACACAACTTTTAAGCAGAAAGACTTTCTTGCTGGCAGAGGTTGCTCATGCAGTTACTTCGTGCCAGAAAGAAAGGTGTCCTTCAGAGCTTCATCTTTGCAACCGTGTTGTAGTGTGGAACCCCATAGAACAATATTATTAAATCTTAAAAGTTACTATCTAAATGAGGCATCCATAAAATATAAAAAATAAAGAATTGGATCAAACCCGGACAAGAAATAATATAATAATGCAGTGTAATGACAAAAGAAATTGAAAGATTAGATTAGATTAACAGAGTTGGAAGGGACCTTGTAGGTCATCTAGGCCAACCCCCAGCCCAAGCAGGAGACCATACACCATTTCTGACAAATGGCAGTTCAATCTCTTCTTGAAAGTCTCAAGTGATGATGCTCTCACAACTTCCGAGGGCAACTTCTGTTCCATTGGTTGATTGTTCTCACTGTCAGAAAGTTTCTCCTTATTTCCAGGTTGAATCTCTCCTTGTTCAATTTCCATCCATTATTCCTTGTCTGGCCTACAGGTGCTTTAGAAAATAGCTTGACCCCTTCCTCCTCTCTGTGGCAGCCCCTCAAATATTAGAAGACTGCTATCCTGTCTCCCCTGGTCCTTCTCTTCACTAGACTATCCAGGCCCAGTTCCTGTAACTGTTCATGATATGTTTTAGTTTCCAGTCCCCTCATCATCCTGGTTGCTCTTCTCTGCACTTTTTCTAGAGTCTCAACATCTTTTTTATAGTGTGGTGACCAAAACTTGATGCAGTACTCTAGGTGCGGACTTACTAAGGCTTTAGAGAGTGGTATTAGTATCTCACTGGATCTTGATTGTATCCTTCTGTTAATGCAATTTAGGTTTACATTGGCTTTTTTGGCTGCCACTGCGCACTGCTGGCTCATATTTAATTGGTTGTCCACTAAGACTCCAAAATCCCTCTCACAATTACTGGTTTCACCCAGTCTATATGTGTCTTTTTGGTTTTTCTTGCCTAAGTGTAGGATTTTACTTTTCTCTACATTGAATTTCATTTTGTTCGATAGGGCTCAGTGTTCAAGTCCGTCAAGATCCATCTGGATCTTGAGCCTATCTTCTAGGGTGTTAGCTGTCAAAATTCCAGCATTTGAGAGGCTGCCACAAAGAGGATGGAGGCATTGTTTTCCAAAACACCAGAGTGCAGGTCAAGAAACAATGGATGGAAATGAATCAAAGGAGAGAAGCAACCTGGAATGATAGTGTGATATTACCAGATAATTTCTCCGGCAATATCACACTACTAACTAGAGCATACAAAACATTTGCTAGACCAATACTTGAATACAGCTCATCGGTGTGGAACCCGCATTATGTATCTGATATTAATACAGTTGAGAAAGTCCAGAAATATTTCACAAGAAGAGTTCTCCACTCCTCTACTCGTTGCAGAATACCTTACGCCACCAGACTCAAAATTCTAGACCTAGAAAACCTAGAACTACACCGCCTTCGGTCCGATCTAAGCATAGTATATAAAATCATACATTGCAATGTCCTACCTGTCAATGAATACTTCAGCTTCAACCATAACAATACAAGAGCACACAACAGATACAAACTCAAGGTTAATCGCACCAAATTTGATTGCAGGAAATACGACTTCAGCAACAGAGTGGTCAATGTCTGGAATCCTCTACCTGACTCTGTGGTTTCTTCCCCAAACCCCCAAAACTTTAACCTTAGACTGTCTACTATTGACCTCACCCCTTTCCTAAGAGGCCTGTAAGGGGCGTGCATAACTGCACCAACGTGCCTACCGTCCCTGTCCTATTGTTTTTTAAATTTTTCTTAATGAAGGAGAAACTTCCTTAACAGTGAGGTCAATTAACCAGTGGAACGGCTTGCCTTTAGATGTTGTGGATGCTCCGACACTGGAGGTTTTGAAGAAGAGACTGGACAGCCACTTGTTTGAAATGGTGTAGGGTCTCCTGCTTGGACTAGAAGACTTCCAAGACCCCTTCCAGCTTTATTCTGATTGACTTTGCAGATAGATGCATCTCTGAATACCTCCCTGAATTTTTAAGAATTTCCCCCAGTCCATTAGAAGCTCTGTCGTTTTTGAAAGCATCGAGAATTTGGTACAGAAATAGCTGTGAAATGATGACCCAGTGGGTTGTCAATTGTCTAGTCTCTCCTGCGTGCCTCCAGAAGTGTTGCCAAGCCAACCCACTCCAAGCTGAGTCAACCTTGAGTCCCCTCAGGATCAAACTCCAGGCTGTGGGCAGAGTCAGCCTGCAATACTTGCATCCTAACCGCCGCACCACCACCATAAAGCAGCCTTGCAGGGCCGGCCCTTGGATTTTTCAGCAGGAAGTCAAGACAGCCTACTTACTATTAGGCACTCCACCAGCTGTGCTTTTGGGTGCAGCCGTAGGGCTCCGGCTTTGCCCGTGGCTGTGATCGCTTCAAGGAGCATGAGCACAGCGATCAGAAAGTTCTTCTTCAGATTCAAGTCCTAAAACCAAGAGTAGAAAATGGCTCAGACGTCATTGTGAAAAATCCTGATCAGGGAACTTACAGCAGGCACATACAGAAACTCAGCCAAGTCCAGGATCTTCCAACTTAGGTAAAAGTGAAGGTTCCCCTCACACCTACATGCTGGTCATTTCTGGCTCTAGGGCGTTCATCTCCGTTTCAAAGCCGAAGAAGAGCCAGCGCTGTCCGAAGACGTCTCCGTGGTCATGTGGCCAGCACGACTAAACGCCGGAGGCTCATGGAACGCTGTTTCCTTCCTACCAAAGGGGCCCCTATTTTTCTACTTGCATTTTTTTTACATGCTTTCGAACTGCTAGGTTGGCAGAAGCTGCTGGGACAAGGAATGGGAGCTCACTCCGTTGCGCGGGGCTAGATTCGAACCGCTGAACTGCCGACCTTTCTGATCGACAAGCTCAGCGTCTTAAGCCACTGAGCCACCTGTGTCTTCCAACTTGGCAACCTTCAAAAATGCGTCTTCTCAGAAATGATCCTGCTGGCTGGGGAATCCTGGAAGGCTAAGCCGCCTAGCACAAAAAGTGTTGGTCCTTTCCTCTTATTGCACCGGAGCCCTGAGGAGGAGACTGTGTTGGAGGAGTTGCCTCCCCCTGAACTCTGTATGGCTGTGCCATCAGGTTGGCAAGAGGAAGGTGGAGGAGGAGGAGGAAGAGGAGGAGGATTAATATGAGGGCTATCCACAAAATAGATTACGTTTTCATCTGTAGCAAGAAGGGGCGGAGCTAGCGCGGCCATCTTTGGTCTGTGCGTGCGCCGCTCAGTCTGCATCTAGTCGTGCTAGTGGGAGGTTCGTATCATTGCCCGTTATTTCACAGCAAACGTTTGAAATGTGTGCTGCAATTGAAAATCCCACGAGTTGTGAGGTGCGATCAGTGATAAGGTTTTTGTTGGCAAAAAACCATAAACCGATTGAAATTTCCATCCTCGTAAGAAAAGCAATTCAGAACAAGCGTAAAGTTAAGCTCAAAAATTTTGTTTTTGCATGACAATGCCTGACCACACACAGCAAATCCCACTCGAGAAGTCCCGAATGCTTTCAAGTGGGAGATTTTTCCTCATCCGCCCTACAGCCCCGATCTTGCACCAGGAGTCTGAATTTTATGACAAGGGAATTACAAAGCTTGTTCACCGCTATGATAAGTGCCTCAATTTGTTCGGTGAATATGTTGAAAAGTAGTATTTAGGTGTCACTTTCAAGTGTATATAATAATTTTTTTCCCCTACACTTTGTTTTTTTTCTGTCGCAAAATGTAATCTATTTTGTGGATAGCCCTCGTAGAAGGAGGAGGTGGTAGGTGTCTGCACTGCTCTTTTAGGCCTGTTTTCCCCCACTTTATTTCACTGTTCTGTCCCCCAGGAAATGGGGATACCAAGTGGATGTTTCCTCCCGTGGGCATGCCAGAGCTGGAAGCTCCTGACGAAGCAGATTGAAATGCCAGACATTATAAACAGGAAACTTTGCCCAGAATAAGAACACAGAACCAGAAACTACTGTCCTGGCTACCAAAAGGCCGTGAGCTGCACCATCACAGCCAAACTCAGTTCCAGAACCTCTCGCTTGCCCCAGCCAGCCAAGCTGGGCTGCTTCTTTCCCTGGCGAGCTCCCTTTTCCCCACTGCCTTTCGGGCAAGGAGAAAAGGTTGGTGACCGATGCAGTTCCATGGTTCAAAGCCTGAAATGTACCGAGGGGTCGATCAGGAAGTATTCAATCATCTTGGCGACGATGAGCTCCACTCGTGGCAGGACTTCCTCCTTGATCCCCAGAGCCACTCGGCCATAGCAAAGCAGGAGCGTGTTCCGTTGGCAGAGCTGTGGAGAAGAAGGCCCAGCCGTCCATCAGCTTCCCCAGGCAAGGAGTTTCCCACCAGCAGTGGGATCCTACCTGTCCCACTACCGGTTTGAGGATCGCGCACACCTAATGCATGCGCATGCAGCATTCCCCACACCAGCAGAGCCAATCACCTGAGAGGATAAAGAAGGAAAAGTGCAGGAGGGAGTGGGAGGGCCAATCCTGTGCTTTTCTTTCTTCTCTCAGCAATTTTTTGTTTCCTCCTCTCAGTTGATCCTCAGAGGCTTTTTTTTACTACCGGTTCGACTGAACCGGTCCAAACCGGTAGCATACCATCACTGGTTCCCACCCTTCTTGTCAAGGGCAGCAGTCTGGTGGCTGTGTGCCCAGAATGAGGGCACAAGAACCGGTCCGGCCCAAGGGATCTGAAGACAGGCCACAGCCGATGTGGCGAGGGCAGAAGCCGCCGAGCCCAAGGAACAAGCTCACCTTACGAAGACAGATGCTTCCAGACCCACCTTTATATCCCCCAATGGGCGCTGTCAAAATAAAAAGAGGATTAACGATGCTCTGAGCATTGACTTGTTGCTCTCTAACATTACCTGGGTGGTTTTAGACACGGGGGCCTCTGCGGTGGAAAGAGTTTTGCCAAAACTGTCCAGTGCCTTAAAAACTTCGTCCATGTGGCGAGAGGCAGCCAGGCCACAAGCAGCAGCAATGCCCTATGGAGGAAGAGGAGGAGGAGCGGGGTTGGGGTGGAAGAGCTAAGCAGGAGCTCTGCTTCTCTACGTGGGGTTTTGGTCTCCCAAGCAGGGTGTCAGGGCTCCGATAATCCACCCCCATTTGAATCACGAGTCTCTAGCCGCATCTCTCAGAATTTAAAAAAAAACATTTATTAGAAATGAACATGTCCGTGTTGCTTGGGTGCAGCCGACACTGAGACACACCATTCATCTCACCCCTGACCCTGATCTTCCCCCCAACCTCCCAGATATATACTCTCCAATGGGACACATCCATAAGAGTCATCAATCATGCTCTCCAGTAATAATCTTGCGTGCCAGAAGCTTCAGCTGCCTAGCAATTATCTAAGGTATGCATTACTCCCCCCCACTCCTTATCTTTTTTATCTTGCTGGGGAGTTTCTAGCCTCTGAGAAAGCCCTCCTGCAGCCCCCCTGCCCCCCCCCAGCCTCGGCTTCCTCCTTCAGAGGCTCTTCTGCAATGATAACCTCCCAAACTGATTTCCTTCTCTCCAGCTTGGAGGGAGAAGGAGACTGAGGGTGGCTGTTCGCCTGCGCACCTAGTAGTTGCCCTCTCACCTTTGCCTCCAGGGCTCCTCGCTGGCACATGGCCAAGAGGGTAAAGAGCTGGACCTGGATTAGCTGAGGGTCATCTGAGGCACGCAGGATGGCTCCGCAGTACTGATACAAGAAGATCTGCGTAAAGAAGACGAATTGGCTGTAGCTTTCCAAAACAACAGGGAAAACCGGAACAACCCTCACTCTGCACGCGTATGTGTGCATGTGTGTAGGTGTTCGGGCATATGCGCCAGCGGCGTGAAGGGCATAGGATGGCATGGGATGTTTTGATGGGAGACAGAGGCCAGTCCAATGTTTAACTCTGCTCAGGTCCTCTGTGCTCAACTTCAGGTCATGGTCATCAGGCCTACGGGATGACAAGAAACCGTAAAGAGCACCAGAAAAGGATGCCTTGGCTGCCTTGGTGCATCATAAGGGGAACCTGAGCCACCAGGGTCCTGCAGCAGGGCTGGGCTGCTGGGGGTTCGGGAGAGCCCCTAGCTAAGATTCTGTGCGGTTTGGAGGACCCAGAAATCCCACTCCTCGCTGGTCCTGCCCATCTCACCCCTCCCCTCCCAGGAGTCCCCACGTGGCCCATTTTGGATGCAGGTAAGGGCAGGGCGTGCGCGGGGGCACAGGGTGGGCAAAAAATGGGCCTCTTGGAAGTTTGGGAAGGCTGGAAATGGGCCCGTTCGTGAGAAGGCCTCCAGAGCCTGGTGAGGCCATTTTCACCCTCCCAGAGACTCGAGGAAAGCCTCCGGCGTCCAGGGAGGGCAAAAACACGTCCCCTGCTGTGGTGCAGGAGTCCGACTAGGCCACGCCCCACCATGGCTACACCGACCCAGCAACCGGGCCGAGGACCCATTGCTAATTTTTTTGAGACCCAACCCTGTCCTGCAGCTTGAATTCAAGTACCGAGGGGAGCGATCTGGGCAAGAAACCACGGCCTTAAATGACAAAGAAGCCAATTTTAGTGGGTCATGAGAAAGAACTTCTGAACAGGAGCATTCCACCACAGAATCACCAGCCTCAGAGGTGGGCAAACCTTCTTCCCTGCACCAAGAAGTTGCGTGGTCCACCTTTGGGGGGCTGCGAGAGGCTGGCTCAGTAGCTGGAAGCCTGTGTGGCCTTCCTCTTGCACAGGGGAGGCGCCCCCGGACCTCCGTTCTATGGTTTTTGGGATGGAAAGCAAAGACACCTCCCTGCTCACCCTTTCCGGGTTTTGGGTGCTGCATTTCTGGTCCACTTTCCTCAGCTCTTGATTGAGCTCATCAAAGCAAGCTTTGTCGGTGACGTCAATTAAAAGTCGCTCCGCAAACTGTCAAGCGGCACATGGAAGACGCAGAGAGAGGGACATTCAGCTCAGCAGCCGGAGAGAGAGGGAGAGAGAGAGAGAGACCAGCATTTCCAGAGAGATAGCAACGTGCCGGGGACACCGGAGGACACAGCCATCACCCCTTGTCATTGCACTTTTCCTCCTCGGAGGCCCTGCACTTGCTTTACTTGCTAAGATTACAGAATGATACAATAAAATCATGGGTTTTGCTTTGCTTTTGATGCACAACTGTGTTACAATCTAATCTCCTCTGTCCCTTTTTAGATTAACAGAGTTGGAAGGGATCTTGTAGGTCATCTAGTCCAATCCCCCCGCCCCCCCACCCAAGCAGGAGACTCTACACCAGTGGTGGCTAACCTTTTTGGGCTCCTGTGCCAAAAATTGTGTGTGCGCTTGCATGCTCGCACTCATGCACCAGCACCCAGAAGGCAATGTGCTCCCCCATGTTCCCTACACATGTGCGCACAATCTCCACCCCCGCTGCCCCCTCACCTGCTGATTTTTGGCCAGTTTGAGGCCTTTTTCGACCTCCCAAAAGCCCGAGGAAGGCTTCTGCAGGCTTCTACAAGCTTTGTAGGCCGAAATCTAGCCCCGTTTCATCACTTCCTGTTTTTCCGGAAATACCGGAAGTGACGAAACGGGGCTAGATTTCGGCTTTACAAAGCTTGCAGAAGCCTGCAGAAGCTTTCCTGAAGCCTTTGGGCCTCAAACCGTCCGAAAATCAGCTGTGAGGCCCGCACATGCGCAGTGAAGTAAGTTTGCCTGCAGCTTGCGTGCCGGCACAAATGGCTCTGCGTGCCACCTGTGGCATGCGTGCCAAAGGTTCGCCATCACGGCTCTACACCATTCCTGACAGGTGGCAGTCCAATCTCTTCTTGAAAGCCTCCATGGTTTGAGTGCATTTCTCTAGTTGGATGCTATAGAAATGATCCCTGAAAGTATAGTCCCCCCTCCCCCACCGAGCTATTTTCCTTCCTTCCTTCCTCGTGCCTTTTATAGGTTTTGTAAGTACCTAATAGGATGTTAGTTGACCATAAGAAGCTAAAGCAGGAAGCAACCATCTGACCACAACCAGTCATGGGATGGATACTTGTGCAAGCGGAGGAGCTTTAACAGAAGGAGAAAGGAGGCAGCTTTTCGTGGGCAAAGACCCAACGAAAAGAGAGTACCATGATGTGGCACATGCTTTCTCAGCCATGGCACACCCCACCCACCCCCACTTAGGGAATATCCTTCCCCCTGAAATTAGATCGGCCCCATCCCTTTTGATGCTACAGAAGCCCCTGGAGACCTGGCTCGGTTCTCCGCCCACCCAGGCAACAGGAAACTGGCTTAGAGGTGGCCATCTTTATGCTTCCTTTGCCTTGGGTTTTGTATACCTATTTTTATCATCTTTATTTTTAATCTGAATGTTTGTATGGACTGTTATTATATCATCTTGTTGTAAGCCTCCCGGATACGCTTTTGGTGAGACGGGCAGCTGTTTATAAATTTGATTAATTAATAGATAGCAAGCCTTAGTGAAAGAAACGTGGTATAATTTTTAATTCTTATGGGCACAAGTTCTTTCAAGAGCAGGAAAAGTATTACTGGAGGGATTGATTAAGAAATACCCTTAAAATACTTTGGACCCTAACGTGACAGAGGTTCTCCTGGTGATAGATAAAACAGATAGAGGGTCTTGGGATACATCCTGGTGGAGTCATTCCAGGTAGAGATATTCTCTGGGCCAGGGGTGGGATTCTACCGGTTCAGACTGGTTCAGGCGAACCGGATGTTAAATTTATATCTGGTTCACCGAACCGGTAATTGAACTGACCAGCTGGCCCTGCCCACTGCGCCCCTCCCAGGAGTCTCCATGTGGCCTGTTTTGGATGCAGGTAAGTGCAGGGTCCGCACAAAGGCCCCGGGAGGGCAAAAAAACGGGCCAAACCGGAAGTTCCAGAAGTCCGGAAGTGGGCCTGTTTCTGGCTTCTGGGGGGCCACTGGAGCCCAGGGAAGGCTGGTTTGCCCTCCCAGAGGCCTGAGGGAAGCCTCCTGACTCTGAGGAAGGTGAAAAACGGCCAAACCGGAAGTTCCGGAAGTGTGGAAACAGGCCTGTTTTAGGCATCCGGAAGTCGGGGGAGGCAGTTTTCGCCCTCCCAGAAGCCCAAGGGAAGCCTCCGGACCCTGGGGAAGGCAAAAAACGGCCCTCCCGGAGGTTCCGGTAGGCCACGCCAACCATGGCCACGCCCACCCAGCAACTGGGCAGCGAACCCGTTACTGGGATTTTGAATCCCACCCCTGCTCTGGGCCCATTTTGGCAAGGTTGTATCCTGGAGTTGAGAATCTGCCAAAGATGGCAAACCCAGAGTGGCCCTCCTGGGCATTGGGCTAAGGGACAAGCTCAGGGCATAGCAGTCCCGTGGCAGCCCCTGTGTGAGCACAAAAAAAAAAGGAAAAGGCTACAGATACGACCTGAGTGGGCAAACTCAGAAACAGCTGCAAGGGGGATACTTTCTGCACTGCCCACTGGAACAAGGACAGACCAGGACTTTTTACTCCAGAGGAAGGGAGGGAAGTGCCGAGAGACAGCTGACCCTGTGGGAACCAGGCCACTACTCTAAGGATCCATTTGCTGGGTTTTCCCTCTTTTTCTTACTATATTTGTGGTCAGCCTGAGGATTTAGGGAAAAGCACAATACTGATCCTCTGCTTGAAGCTCGGTTTGGACTAAAAGACCCCTGAGGTCCCTTCCAACTCTGTTATTCTGCTATCACTTTTATATCTGCTATATATCACCAGCTATAACTTTTCAATGTCGCTTCTGTTACGTTGCTGGAAAAACTCTCCAGCCGAATGTTTACTGCCTCCTGTTTCTAGGTATTCTTTTTCCTGCTTCCTCTCCTCCTGTCTGGGCAGATGTACCTGAAGACTGGCTTTTAAAGGTTCAGCCCTGCAGCTGAAAGGGCCTAGACCTTCTAAACAGACCAGGCGTCAAGGTAGAAGAGCTCTCACCTTACCTCCACCAGCTTTCGTTCCCATACGTCAATCTTCAAGGCATCACTCTCTGTGAAAGCTGCGCGCAAGAGAGAAGGAATCACTGAGGAGGACCTGAGACCGGGACGCCTCTGGAGCAAGCATGGTTTCAAATGATTCAGAAACAAAGTTGAAAAGCCTCTGGGAGCAAAGAGACACGATACCTTTGTTTGCCAGTTTCCCCAACACACACAGGATGCTGCGATACGGAACCAGCCTTCCTTGGAAACCCTCCAGGAGCCTGGTGAGGACCTCAGCTGGGAAATGGTTCCAGAGGGCCACCAGGATGTCACCCGCTGCGTCCTGATACAAGTCCTGAAGATCCTGCAGCAGGAAAGGGGGACAGAAATGAGGGCCTTCTTCCCCCCTTCTCTGTTTCTCTCTGTCTCTCTGTCTCTGTCTCTCTCTTTCTCTGTCTCTGTCTCTCTCTGTTTCTCTCTCTCTCTCTGTTTCTCTCTCTCTCTGTGTGTGTGTCTGTTTCTGTGCCTCTCTCTCACTCTCTCTCTGTCTCTCTCTCTCTGTCTTTCTCTGTTTTTTCTCTCTCTCTCTCTGTTTCTCTCTCTCTCTGTCTCTGTTTCCCTCTCTCTCTCTGTCTCTCTGTCTCTCTCTCTGTGCCTCTCTCTCTGAGTCTCTGTCTCTGTCTCTCTGTCTCTCTCTGTTTTTCTCTCTCTTTCTCTGTCTCTCTATCTCTGTCTCTCTATCTCTGTCTCTGTGCCTCTCTCTCTCTCTCAGTCTCTGTCTCTGTCTCTGTCTCTCTCTCTCTCTGTCTCTGTTTTTCTCTCTCTCTCTCTGTTCTGACCCAAACCTTGTTCCAAGTAAACAAACACCAAACAGAGATAAAAGCAAAACCTTTTAATGCTTCTCTGCAAATTCTGTTAATTCACAGTTAAAAGGCTGTTTCAAACTAACTGTCTCTGATAAGAACAAGCCTTGCCAAGGTTGTGGAAGGCTGCCAAGAATACTAGATTAAGTTTCCAAGAAATGTTCCAAACACAAAGAGTCTCCAAACACCAAGCAAGATAATCTGAACGTCCACAAGGCTTGAGTGCAAAAACTTATTTGCTTCCTGCAAAGAACTCCGGTTTCTCAGCTGGCTTTTATCTCTTAAGGGAGGGGCCATTACCTTGCAGTCTTACTCCCGAGTCGCCCATGCTACTGCAGCTGCTCTTTCCTTCGAGCAGCCCTGCATGCAGGCGCATTGGGCACAGGCTCCTCAGGGTCCTCTTCATCACTGCTGCCAGCCTCCACAATCTCCGAAGGCAGCATTCCACTCCCTAATGGTCCTGGCCCCATCCATACATCACACGCAGGCCCCTCCTCTGAGTCCTCGCGCTCCGAGACCTCAGCCATCCACACCTGCTGCCCACGAACCACAACACCCTGTCTCTCTCTCTCTCTCTCCATCCCACCCCCACCCCAGCAATGGCTTCACATGGAAAATACACAACACACCTTTCTTATTGCTTTATTCTTCAAATAGCAATCACATTTAGACTTATATAATGCTTCACAGTGCTTTCCAGCCCTCTCTAAGCAGTTTACAGAGTCAGCCTCTTGCCCCCAACAATTTTGGCTCCACATTTTACCACCCTCGGAAGGATGGAAGGCTGAGTCAACCTTCAGCCTGGTGGGATTCAAACTGCTAGCAATCAGCAGAATTAGCCTGCAATGCCACATTCTAATCATTGCACCACCATCCTTTTTTTTAAAAAAAGAATGAAGCTTTGGTAGAAGATTCGTATTGGAGGTTTTCTGAGGGCCTTTAGTATAAATTTTCCTCCAAAGGAAGGACAGGAGACTTGTCCAATAATGAAAAATTCTTGAGCTTACAATATAACTTGAAACCATCAAAGGTGAAAATAAGACACCACGAATTAAGATGAAACACAGTATAAAAGCAGAATTGTATTCAAAGAGAACATGCCTGCCATCCCTGTCCTAATGTTCCCTTTTACTCGTATCCATTTCATGTATTCATAATCATGTTTATACTTATACCTGTTATCTAATACTTGCTTGACAAATAACAAAAATAAATAAATAAAAAATAAAATAACCGATGCAGTCACATGATCAGCCAGACTAAAATTAGAGAATTGGAAGAATCATTAAAAGTCTCTAGTCCAATTCCCTAACTGGTGCAGGATCTACTAGATCTTTGACAGATAATCACCCAGACCTTGTTCAAAGATCCCCAGTAATGAAGAAGCCACTGTGAGATGTAGCTGCCTCTTTCATTGGCTGGCAGTTTGTATAGTCAGGAAGTTCCTGTTGCATCTCGCCTGAAATACCTTCTTCATACTTTTAACTCATGACTTTTGGTTCTGACCTCTTCTGTGTGGCAAACATTTTGATAAGTGACAGAATCGATGGTTTGAAAGGACCATAAAGGTCTTCTAATCCAACCCCTTGCCCAGTCCAGGAACACTCGTACCATTCCGGACTAATGGCTGTCCAGCCTCTTCTTGAAAACCTCCAGTGACCCACGACTTCAGAAGGGAGACCGTTTCATTGCTTAATAGCTCCACAGTCAGGAAATTCCTCCAGGTGAAGTTTGGATCTGTCATGGGAAAGCGTCCACCCACCGGTTCTTGTCTTATCCTCAGGTAGCAAGAGGAACAAATCTTCCCTTAATCTTCTCAAACTTTATCAAGATGGAGCTCCTGTTTTCACAGAACCAACTGCGATCTATGCAAATATGCACCTTCCATGAGTTCTTGGGGACCCACATCCTTAGGTATTCCTGTAGTCGTTGGGTCAGCTCAGTAGTGGTATTCTACCGGTTTGGACCGGTTTGGACGAACCGGTAGTAAAAAAAAAATGCTACCAGTTCAGCTAAACTCGTATTTCTGATAATCAGCTGTGCCGCCCAATTTAGATTAGCTAGAAAGCAGGAAATCATCAGATTTCTTGCTTTCTAGCTAACCTAAATCACGCGGCACAGCAGATTCCCCCCCCTCGCGGTTGTACTCACTTTCAAAATGCTTCTTTTTTCAGCACTCAGGGAGGCTTCCCTCAGGCCCAGTAGGCAATAAATGGGGTACAGGGAGGTGCTGTGTGTCCCCCCTGAGCCCCATTTTTGCTCACAGGAGGCTTCCCTGAGGCCCAGTAGGCAAAAAAATGGGGCGTGGGGGGGGGTTCTGCAGGACAAAACCCACATAGCCACGCCCACCCAGTCACATGACCAACTGGCCATGCCCACCTAGCCACGTCCACAGAACCAGTAGTAAAAAAATTTGAATCCCACCACTGGGTTAGATGTTCCTATGACTGTGAGCAGCCCAAAGGCCGGACATTTTACCCAAAGGGAATTGTTTAGTTTACTTTACTTTACTTTATTGCCATTGCAGCTCATACAATGAAATCAAACACCATCTTCAGTGCACATCATGACCATAAAAATAAACACAAACACACATCCTTCACACTCCACACATTGAATTGAAAACCCTGACACTGCACCAACACTGCACTATACAATAGAATTCAATAGAGCTACTGCCCTGGGATAGAAGCTGTTTTTCAGCCTATTTGTCCTTGTTTTATTACTCTGTATCATCTGCCAGATGCCAACTCAGAAAGCTCAAACTACCCAAGGAGCTACAGAGAAATTATTGAGTCTATCATCTGCACCTTTATAACTGTCTGGCTTGGTTCTGCAACCCAACAGGACAGACACAGACTTCAGAGGATAATTAGGACTGCAGGAAAAACAATTACTGCACGAGTCAAAAAGAGGGCTCTGAACCTATTTACAGACCCCTCACATCCCGGACATAAACTGTTTCAACTCCTTCCCTCAAAACGACGCTATAGAGCACTGCACACCAGAACAACTAGACACAAGAATAGTTTTTTCCAAAAAAGCCATCACTCTGCTAAACAAATAATTCCCTCAACACTGTTCAACTATTTACAAAGTGTACACTACTATTACTGTTAATATTCTCACCACTCCTTATCACCCATCCCCTCCCACTTGACTGTTTCCTAGTATGATTTGATTGATTGTACCCTATGACTATCATTAAGTGTTGTACATTATGATTCTTGATTCTTAACGAATGCACCTTTTCTTTATGTATACTGAGAGTATTTACACCAAGACAAATTCCTTGTGTGTCCAATCACACTTGGCCAATAAAGTATTCTATTCTATTCTATTCTATTCTATTCTATTCTATTCTATTCTATTCTATTCTATTCTATTCTATTCTATTTTGTTCTGTTCTGTTCTGTTCTGTTCTAAAAAGGGTGCCCAGGATGAGATGGATCTTTGAGAATGTTTTGAACTTTCTTAAGGCAGCAGGAGCTATAAAGCTCTTCCAAAGAGGGGAGAGGGCAACTCATGATCCTCAGGGCAATGATGTTAACCCTCTGGAGCGCTTTCCTATCTGCCCCTGTGCAATTGGCAAACCATACAGAGGTGCAGTAAATTAAGATACTCTCTCTGGTGCAGCGGTAGAAGGTCACCAGCAGTTTTCCATTCAGTTGTTGTTTCCTGAGAAGTCTCAGGTAGTATAATCTCTGCTGGCCCCTTTTGACCAGGGCTGCAATGTGAGCACCCCAAGTCAGGTCCTCTTTTAGGGTAACATAAACATAAATTGGGGAGGAAAGGGTGTTCTTTGGTTGCATTGGTCCTTACTGTGGTTCTTAGCATATCTTCAGCAGACAGCTTGATGATCACTTTGGCTAATTTGTGGTCTATGTGAGTGGCAGATCTGATCACAGCCTGCAGGATTTGGTTGATACGCAACCGGTGTTTTGGAGAGATCTGCAGAAATACAAAAGAAAAACCAATAATAGTAGTTTGAAGTCTGAAATTATGAAAACATGAGGAACACAACTTCTTAGGAGAGTCTCATCATCCAGGTCATGGTTGTCCCAAAGGTGATTTTTTTCCAAAAGACAACTGTCAACTCATAAAACATTCCTATGCCTGTTTTAGTAGTTGCCATAAAAAAGAGGAGGGGGATACAAAACAGACTTAGAAGAATTTGAATTTGATATGGGGCAAAATCAACTGGACAAAATTCTACTTTGACCAGAACAAAAATTCATATCCAAAACATATAGGTATCTATTAGACTTCAAAATGGAAAAGGACACAGTTAAGAATACTATGATATCATGGGCGCGGAATTTTGGCTACAATATAAATTTAGAAGAATGGGAAAAACTATGGAATATAAATTACAAATTAACAACAACCTCAACATATAAAGAAAATTTATACAAAATGTTTTACCGGTGGCACTTAGCCCCGGCAAGATTAGCTAAGATATACCAAAATACCAGCTCAAAATGTTGGAAGTGTCAACAAGTTGACGGTACCTTTTACCACATGTGGTGCCTATGCCCCAAGGCCAGGACTTATTGGACCAAAATCAAAGATTGGATACAAGTAATTACCAGACATCAAATTGAGCTCAGAACTCTATCTATTGGGGATAATCAAAAATCAATATCCAAAAAAGATAAAATACATAATATTACATATTTTAACAGTGGCCCGAATAGCCTATGCGCAAATGTGGAAAGGGCCCAAGGTTTAACAGAAGAATTAGTCTTACAAAAAATAGCAGATTGAGCAGAAATGGATATGCTCACACTAGAAATGAAGGAAAAAGAAAAATCTGATTATTACGCCATTTGGCATAGATGGTACGAATGGTTAGAAAATAGAGATAAGGATTGAAAAAGGAAGATTACATAGGAGAATACCTAAGAGAGTGATACATAGAAATGTAGATACATAAAATAGATAAAGCTATTATTATTATTATATTATTAACAAATATAAGTAAAGATAACAATTATTGGTGATATATATGAATAGATGATAGAAATATGAGACAATATTATATGTCAATGCAAAATGTTGAAAATATAATCATGATTTGTACTGGTGAAAAACAATAAAAAACATTATTTTTTAAAAAAGGGGGAGGAAGGAAATCTGGAAGAGCAGTTGAAAGCGAAAGTACATTCCAACTCTTATCTTTAAAAGATTGTAACTAAAATACCAGAGCTTTTGCCCGTTAATATATTTAATTGGAGAACGTGAATGATGACACACAGCCTGCGAACGTGCTCAATTGGAGAATCTGGTTTATGAGACACCCAGGGAGAAGGGGGGAAACAGGGTCACAGGGGACTATAAATGAGGTATGTGATAGTTGGCTGCATATAGGGCAGGGCCAGTATGTCGCCTCTAATGAATCCTTTGAAGTTTTTTGAAGTTTGGCTCGAGAATCATAATTTAATTAGAGCGATTGCTGGAATCCTGACAACAACTGGACTTTCTTGGTGGTTTTTTTCCCCTTTGAAAACGTTTGTAAACGCATGCACTGAAGTGGACAGAATGAGTCTAGAAATGAAACATAAGGATGAGTCAGAATATTATATAGTTTGGAATAAATTTTATTATTGATGGGAACAGAAAGGGAGGGCTCAAAGCAAAAAAGAGAAATAGGATTTGTAGAGGGGATATCCGAGATCATGTGATTAAACTAAAACTGAGGATGGCGGATGATGTAATTAACGAAAATTAAAAGTCTAAAGATTCAATATGTATAAATGTATATCACATATATATTCTATATAAGATGTAAGACAAAAAAATACGTCAAAAAGGATTTCACTGCATTCAGTGTTTTCAAATAAGTTCTGTACTTAATAAAATTTGTAAAAAAATAACATGTTTGTAAACAGTTCTGAAGAAGCTTCTTGGAGGAAATGTTTTCAAAGTAAAAACAACAACAACCCAGTCTAGATGCCTTTTGGAAAAAAATCACTTTTGGGTTGAGAGATGTTAGGGATATACACCCTAGCAGAACCTGCACGGCAGTCAGGCAGGCAGGCAAATATGTGAGACAAACGTTATTGTAGCTTACACTCAGTAAAACAGATACAATGTGCTAGTTAAATAGTTTATTCCAGTAAGATTTATAGCATAGTCAAACAGTCCATATATCATACACTAGTTCAGTCCATCCGGGGATTAATCAGTTGCAAAGTCCAGTGTTGAAAAAGAGGTCAGTAAACTTACAAAATCAGTCCAGCAATATATCTCTTCGCAGTAGAGATATGAAGAAGTAAAAAACCTCTTTTCTTCCTTCAGCAACAGTGGCAGGGAACACGCAGTTAACAATCCTTCATCGTCAGCAAGCAATCCAGTAAACCAGCAATACAGTAAGCTAGCAGGTTCTCTTGCTCCCTCTTATGGTGGTTTTACCACCACACCCAAAATTACATGCTTTGCTGTTTAAAGTGACACATACTTTAACTCACTATCATAGTTTATATATATTATTTTACCCAAACTACGTTAGGTAACCATGTTATTCCTAACAAGAGACATGATTTCTTTCCAGACCAATATGCCAAATAATCGTCTATTTTTTATTTTAAATGTTACATCATATAATATACCTCATTTTAATTGTGATGCTTCTGGCATGAATGAAAAATGCTTTCGGCTTCTCTTACCATCAAAAAGTTTATCAGAAACACCTTTTGTTGAATGACGGGGCTTGGAAATGGTATTGGAAAAGGAGGGATATGATGGCCACCCTCAGTCTTTTGGAACTCCTCCTCCTCTCTCAAGGATCTCGCTCATGAACTCCCATGCGGTAGGGCCGTGATGGTGAACCTATGGAACGCATGCCACAGGGGGCACGCAGACCCATTTGTGCAGGCACGCGAGCCCCAGACAAACTTACCTACCCTGAGCATGCGTAGTGTGCCTCCCACCTGATTTTCGGCCCGTTTGAGGCCTTTTTTTGCCCGTTTCGGCACTTCCGGTATTTCCAAGAAAAACCAGAAGTGCTGAAGCAGGCCCGTTTTTCGGCCTCCAAAGGCTGCAGAGGCTACCCTTGAGCCTCTGTGAGGGCGAAAAAGGCTTCAAACGGGTCGAAAATCAGCTGGGATGCGTGCGCAGGCGCAGTGTAGGTAAGGGGGCGGGAGGGTGTTGCGTGCGCATGTGCAGGGGTGGGTGGGGCACATTGCATTGTGAGTGCCAGCACACACGTGCGTGCGTGCACACACACTTTCAGCACGCCACAACAAAAAGGTTCACCATCACTGGGTTAGGGTCTCTTCTATGGATACGGGACTCCAGATTTCAGCAGAGATCATGGCTGGGGAATTTGTAGCCAGCTCTGGCTGGTGCCTCCGTTTTTGAACTGAGGTGCCCTGACAACACGGACTTTCAGTTCTCCTTGCTCGTATTCAGAGCACTATAACCAGGGGTGGGATTCTACCAGTTTGCACCAGTTCAGGTGAACCGGTAGTTCAGGTGAGCGTTTGTTCCCCTCTGCTCTTTCCTGTGCTGTAGTTCCTTGTTTTGGAGCACAGCTGATTCACGTGGCAGAGTGGTTTTGCCGTACCTCAGCTGTTTTACTCACCGGGGCTGCAGTAGAAGGCAAGTATTAGAGCTGAAAATGGGCTTTTTAAAAGGGTGTGCACGCATGCAAAGCTCACGATCACCGAACCAGTTGTTACACCGGTTGAATCGCACCACTGACTATAACACACCCTACTAGGGCTGCCTTTGGAGGTAGGCCAAAAGGAGGTCGCAGGTTCAGCAAAGTTTATACCTAATTTGAGGTATTCTGAGCACTCGGAAGAGCGTCTACCTTATGGATGCTATGGCGATATTTGCAAATGGCCCGCAGGACTCCAGCCAGTTTAGTCTCTGCCAAGGTGCATAAATTGTTGGTGGATTCTTGCACTTGGGAAGGGCCATTTTCTTCTCGGAGATTCCTCAAGTTGCAAAAGCAGACCTGTGATTCTGGAAAAAATAAATAAAAAAAAAGGGTGGGGGGGTCAGCAACAGTTTTTGATAGTCTGAATCTGCGTGACTCATCTAATATCTTTTGGAAGGGAGAGCAGTTCTTACATCTTAAGTTCAATGAATTCCCAACAAATGAAGAAAATATTTCTCCACGCCACGCATAATATCGTGTATAGGGCATAATATTGTGTACAGTATAGTGCAGTGTCGGTGTGTGGTGTCGGGGGTTTCCGGTTCAATGTGTGGAGGGTGAAGGATGTGTGTTTATTTTCATGGTCATGGTCATGATGTGCACTGAAGATGGTGTTTGATTTCGTTGTACGAGGTGCAATGACAATAAAGTAAACTAAACTAAATAATGTTGTATTCTTCTCTAATTCACTTTCTAATGCTATTCTTCCTCCAGCCTGGTGAATCTCTTCTTTAGGTCTGCGGGCTTCAACCCTGAACATTCTCAGTTATTGCTATATTGCAGGGGGTCTTCAAACTTGACAGCTTTAAGCAGCAGTGGGATCCTACCTGTTCCACTACCGGTTTGGCACCTAATGCATGGTGCACAGTTTTCCCCACACCAGCTGAGGCCTGTGGCACCAATCAGCTGAGAGGAGGGCCAGTCCTGCACTTTTCTCTTCTTTCTGCTCTCAGATGATCGTGAGAGGCTTTATGTTTACTACCGGTTCAGACGAACTAGTCTGAACCAGTAGCGTACAACCACTGGCTTTAAGACTTGTGGACTTCAACTCCCAGAATTCCTCCTCCAGTCATGTTAGCTCAGGAATTCTGGGAGTTGAAGTCCACAAGTCTTAAACTTGCCAAGTTTGAAGACCCTTGTGATAGATAATGGATGGATGGATGGTTGGATAGATAGAGATGAATGGATGGATGGGGAGATGATAGACAGACAGAGAGATATAGATAATAGACCAGGGGTCTTCAAACTTGACAGCTTTAGGACTTGTGGGCTTCATCTCCCAGAATTCCCCCTCCAGACATGTTAGCTCAGGAATTCTGGGAGTTGAAGTCCACAAGTCTTAAACTTGCCAAGTTTGAAGACCCTTGTGATAGATAATGGATGGATGGATGGTTGGATAGATAGAGATGGATGGATGGGTGGATGGGGAGATGATAGACAGACAGAGAGATATAGATAATAGACCAGGGGTCTTCAAACTTCACAGCTTTAGGACTTATGGACTTCAACTCCCAGAATTCCTCCTCCAGTCATGTTAGCTCAGGAATTCTGGGAGTTGAAGTCCACAAGTCTTAAACTTGTCAAGTTTGAAGACCCTTGTGATAGATAATGGATGGATGGATGGATGGATGGATAGATAGAGATGGATGGATGGATGGGGAGATGATAGACAGACAGAGAGATATAGATAATAGACCAGGGGTCTTCAAACTTCACAGCTTTAGGACTTGTGGGCTTCATCTCCCAGAATTCCCCCTCCAGACATGTTAGCTCAGGAATTCTGGGAGTTGAAGTCTACAAGTCTTAAAGCTGTCAAGTTTGAAGACCCTTGCCATATTGGTTGGGGAATGCCAGAAGCTGAGGATGACTCTTGCTGTCCTCTCTCTTGGGAAGTTTTTTGCAGCTTCTCACTAAATCCTGCTTGGGTTTTTCTTCGGCATTATCCAACCTTTCTGACACAATTTTTCTGCACCAGAAGTAAAGACTTACCATTCCCAACAAACCTGCCTGAGATCTAAGGATAGCACTTGTGGATCTGTTCTCCAGGCTAGATACTGTAAATACCAGGAGATAAGATGTGATTGTTGGGATTCCAGCAAGAATCTGACTATCTACCATATCTGCAGCAACCGTCCATGAGTCTGCATGCTGCTCTTAGTGTGGATTTAATGTCTTAGGTCTAAGGCAAAGTTCATCACCATTTTCATTCAGCTCCTCCTCCGGGATGTCTGGCTTTTCTTTCTGCCAGGGAGAGTCTTTGCTTGAATTGCAGATCTCTTCCCTCAAAGGGTGAGTGTGGACTCTGTTCTTCTGATGGCCCACTCGCTTGAAAACTGAGCAGATCCTAGAACAAAGCGTAGAAATAAAAGGTCTTCCCCTTCAAGTCAGGACGTTTTATATCAGGTGACTCGGCATAATTTCCTTATATTTCCATTATAGATTGCCTGGTAATCCTGCAGCATATATTATTATTACTGTGTTTTTCCTGAAAACAAGACCCTGTCTTATATTTCTTTTGCCAACAAAAAAAGGCACCAGATCTTATTTTGGGGGGAAGTCATCCACGGACTAACCTCGCTTGCGTGCGTCGCCCCCGGCCTTCTTTTGCTGTCAGAGGCCTTCAAGAACTTTCTTCTGTGGCTGGCAAGGCTTTCCTGAAGGCCTCTGCGGCCAATAACAGAGTTCTGGATCGATCCAGAGCTTTGTTATCAGCTCCAGAGGCCTTCTGGAAAGCCTTGCCAGCCTTGCTGTCTGCAGAAGAAACGGGCCGGCCAGGCAGGTGTCGGGGTGTGCGAGGCCTGGCTACAACTGTCCAAAGGTAAGTAGTAGGGCAGCTCCACCCCTCCATCCCCACCCTAGCTTAATTTTTACCTGTGCACTTGAGTGGGCGGGATCTTAATTAGGGCTTATTTTGGGGGGTAGGGCTTATATTGGATGCACATGCAAAAATCAAGATAGGACTTACTTTCAGGGTAGGCCGTATTTTCAGGGAAACAGGATATTATTATTATTGTTGTTGTTGCTGCTGCTCTTCATTGCACATCTGGATATTCAGGCTGGATTTGGCAAGAGCACCTGCCTAATGAGTCCTTCCCAGGGTTAGGGTTTTTGCAATTGACCGATGGTGAATTTGCTAATGCCGGTGGTGTTCAGGTGGACAACCCGCCACAGCCGACTTGCCACGGCCAACTCACCATGAGACAACTCATCGTGGGGCAAGAGTTGCACTAATATTGAAGAAATGGTGGAATAGATAGAATCATTAAAGAGGGACAAAATGAAATGTGAATGACAAAAACTAGAATATTTTTAAAAATATTTTAAATAATTAAATCAAATTATTAAATTGTCCCTCAGTGAGTTGTCCCATAGCAAATTGGCTGTGGCGAATTATCCCATTCCTTGTTCAAGCAGGGCTCCAGTTGTTTTGTGATTATTATTATTAATTATTATTATTATTATTATTATTATTATTATTATTATTATTATTATTATTATTATTATTATTGTTGTTGTTGTTGTTGTTGTTGTTGTTGTTGTTGTTGTTGTTGTTGTTATTATGGTGATTACGGTCATCTCAAATATCTGCTGAAAAGCCTAAAAATGGTTTGGAAATTGCCACCCAAGCAAGGATGAGGGATCAAGTGGGCAATTAGCCTTGAGTCCTTGTGCAGCTGCAAGAGCCTTAGCACTGCCCCCTGCCCAATTTCCCCAGAACCTTAGTTTGTTTCCAAGAGAAGACAAACAGTCTGTGTTATACAGTAAAGAATGCAGTGAAGTATTCGGCTTGAACCCTCCGGTGTAGGCCTGATTGCTTGTGCCCAGGGGAAACTGAAGGGTCTAGATTATTTCTATGAATTATTCATTTATGTCGTCTTGCGTATTCTGTCTGGATATATTAGGTTATAAGCCATAATTAAAGTAATTGTTCAGAGTATTGCAGGGTAAATTCAGCACCAGAAAAGTAAACTCAGATGGCTGAGGGCTTCATTTAACTTCTTTATAAACACATAAAGTAAATTTTACAATACCAGTTGTAGATTTCTCCAACATGGAGCAAACTCAAACAGAAGCAGACATGTTACAAGGTCAGAGCAGAGCAGCAACTCAACTTAAGCAGACAAGCAAGACACACAGCAGAGGAAAGAAGCAGTTTCATTTTCAATATTCAGAACTTAACATAGCTTTGGAGCTGCTGAGCTAAATATAGAGCCACGCCTAGGCTACTTTTAGTTTCAATTTCCAAATAGTCCTCATTGGCTGACTTAGTTGCTATGCCTATTCATTGGCTGACCTTATTACCATGCTCTGTTCCAGCTCATGAATATACTCTGGCAGTAATTATGAAGTAGAAATGTATCATAGGATCATAAAGTTGGAAGGAATAAGGTTTTCTAGTTTAATCCTGCTCAAACTGCTGATCCAGTTCTACAGAGGAATTACTGAGTCTGTCATCTGTACCTCTGTAACTGCCTGTTTGGTTCTGCGACCCAACAGGACAGACACAGACTTCAGAGGATAATTAGGACTGCAGAAAAGAAAAAAACAATGGCTACCAACCTGCCTTCCATCGAGGACCTGTATACTGCACGAGTCAAAAAGAGGGCTGTGAAAATATGTACAGACCCCTCACATCCCACCCAAGCCACGCCCACCACCTAAGCCACGCCCACCACCTAAGCCACGCCCACATATCTGGTTGTTAAAAATTTGAATCCCACCCCTGCCCAAATCCCACTCCTGGCTGTGGTTTAACTCTTTCCCCCCAGGTCCATTTTCCTTCTTCCTTCTCCTGGCTGTGTATTGCAAGTCCCCAGTCAGCAAACTGAAGTTCCTCATTGCATAAACCAGGTGGCAAGAGAAGAAGGGAGGAAGGATGCTAGAATCTCCTGGGAACCAGGTGAGGTAGCAGCAGGGAAGGGAATAACTGATGAGAAATTGAAGCTGTGCTGCCTTCGTTTCACAGAATCTGACTTATAACCATGGGTGAGGATTTTCTTTTCCCAAATCAACCAAATACTGTTTAATAATTATAGTTACTTGCTAGTAAGGTGAACAAGATGATACGCGAGAAGAGTACTACACTCCTGTGCTCGCCACAGAATGCCCTATATCACCAGGCTTGAGATTTTGGGCTTGGACAACCTTGAACTACGCCGCCTACGGTTGGACTTGAGCGTGGTACACAAAATTATCTGCTACAACGTCCTACCCATCAATGGCTACTCCAGCTTCAACCGCAACAATACAAGAGCACACAACAGATACAAACTCAAAGTAAACCGCTCCAAACTTGATTGCAGAAGGTACGATTTCAGCCACAGAGTGGTCCATGCCTGGAATGCACTACATGACTCTGTAGTTACACCTTCTAACCCCCACTCCTTTAACCTCAAACTATCCACTATAGACCTCACCCCATTCCTAAGAGGTCTGTAAGGGGCGTGTGCATAAGTGCACCATCGTGCCTACCCTCCCTGTCCTATTGTCCCCATTTATTCGTACCTATTTCCTGTATTCTTACTCATGTTTATACTTATACCTATTAACTTGTAAGCGATTGACAAATCATATCAATAAAAAATAAACAAAACAAAACATATAACCAACTTGGTAAAAAGTGCAGGTACATTTTGTCTTCCCCAAAAGAGTCATCCCGTGATCCCAGAACAATAAAACAGCTTCAAAGCAGGAGTGGGATTCAGCCGGTTCTGACCAGTTCTGGAGAACCAGTAGCGGAAATTTTGAGTAGTTCGGAGAACCGGCCAATCCCACCTCTGACTGGCCCCGCCAACCCCATCTCTTCTCTGCCTCCCACGGAGTCCCAGCTGATCGGCTGAGTCTCCTTTGGTTGCCCTGCCCAGGAGAACGGAGCTGGAAAGCAGGTTAGTGGGGTGGGGTGGAGTGGGGAGGGGGGATGTTGCACTATCCTCCCCCTGCCACGCCCACCAAGCCACGCCCACAGAACTGGTAGTAAAATTTTCTGAATCCCACCACTGCTTCAAAGCACTCTCAGTTCTTGGTCTGAGGTCAGATTGCAGTAAAAGACATTTCCCACGCAGTATCTCCCTCCTTTTCACACGAGCAGAAGGAAGCTGTGCCAAGGCCCTCCCCACCCGCTCCTGCCTCCTCTCCTACCTTCTACAGAGAGTCATGTTCTCTGGCAAATTTTGTCATCTGCCTTAACCCAGCTGACATCTGCCAGATCTCTGAGGGCCGCTCAGTTCTCCAACTCCCTCCAATGTACTCTAGGTCATAGGTGACATCACAATTGCAGGCTGCATTCACCCCAGGCAGGGCCAGCGATGGAAGGCTGGAAGTGGCCCAGAAGGCAGCAGCTGTGGCTGACCAAGCCTGCCCACAAAGATGGCCAGAGGCGTTTTCTGTCCCTTCAGAAAGCCAAGGGCATTTCTTTCCTTGACGCTTTCAGGCGTAATTCTTTTCATTCATTCCACACCCCAGGAAAAAAAAAAATCTTTACCGCTGTTACCGATCAAAGAAGTGAAAGAAGCAAAAGCGGAAGCCAGAGAAAATTCAGGTCTTTACTCCTTACATAAATAAGGAACTTTTTCCTTCGTGGGTAGAAAATTAAGCTGAAGCGGTTTCTGAAAAAAAGCAATAAATAAATAAATAAATCAATAAATCAATAAATAGAGCCCTACGGAGATTCTCTGTCATTGCAGGTCATGAAAAAGTACTTTTTCAAAAAGGCAGCTGGACTTTGTTGTTTCCTTGAGGACTTTTTGCTTCTCATCTAAGAAGCTTCTTCACACTAACACACACACACACACACACACACACACACACAAAACACACACACACACACACACACACACACAGAGAGAGAGAGAGAGACTCTTGCAGATTGGTTTCACATCAGAGGTGGTATTCAGCAGGTTCTGACCGGTTCTGGAGAACCAGTAGCAGAAATTTGGAGTAGTTCGGAGAACCAGCAAATCCCACCTCTGACTGGCCCCGCCCCCATCTCTTCTCTGCCTTCTGAGTCCCAGCTGATTGGCTGGGTCCTCTTTGGTTGTCCTGCACAGGAGAACAGAGCTGGAAAGCAGGCTAGTGGGATGGGGAAGGAATGGAGATTAACTTTGTTGCTTGTATCCTAATGAGTTATATTGACTTTTTCCTAGTATGATTTGATTGCTTATTGTACCCTATGACTATTATTAAGTGTCGTACCTGATGATTCTTGACTCTTGACGAATGCATATTTTCTTTTATGTACACTGAGAGCATTTGCATCAAGACAAATTCCTTGTGTGTCCAATCAAACTTGGCCAACAAAAATGAATTCTAATTCTAGTGTACTTACATTAATAAGCCATTGCAAAGGGTCCAGAGATATAGCAGTTCCTTCAAGGGTTGCTATTAAACAAAGGACCCCATCTCGTCTCAAGCTGCGTATCTTATACCTTCTTTTTTACTGACATATTCATCCCACAGTTTCACTTCCTCATTCTTTCTTACTTTCTTACTGACTGCCACTTTCTGTAAGCACCTGTGTACATTTAAAGCTCTCAGACACTTGTTACTTTCCGCTCCTCATTTCCCACAGTCTCATTCTTCCGGCTCTAAGTACGAGGGAACTGTGGTCAGAGAGAAGACCGAATCAAGCATCCATCCTACATGAAGAACAGCTCATTACCCAGGGGTGGGATTCTACCGGTTCGGACTGGTTCGGGTGAACCAGTAGTTCCCGGTGATCATTTGGCCCTGCCCACCTGCCCCTGCTCTAAAAGTAAAGGTAAACGTTCCAATTGCACATACCTGCTAGTCGTTTCCCGCTCTGGGGGGGGGGCAGTGCTCATCTCCGTTACAAAGCCGAAGAGCCAGCACTGTCTGAAGATGTCTCCGTGGTCATGTGGCCGGCAGGACTGAATGCCGAAGGCACATGGTCCCTATTTTTCTACTTGCATTTTTAATGTGCTTTCAAACTGCTAGATTGGCAGAAGCTGGGACAAGGAAGGGGAGCTCACTCTGTTCCGCGGTGCTAGGGTTTTAAACTGCCGAACTGCCAACCTTTCTGATGGACAAGCTCGGCATCTTAGCCACTGAGCCGCTCCGTTCCATGTTCCTGCCCTAGACCAGGGGCCGCCAACCTTTTGGACCTCAGGGACCACCAAACTCATAATTTTAAATCCCATTGACCAGAGACCCTGGGAAAATCCCCCCCAAAGTCTGCAGGAAAATCCCCCACCCTGTTTTCCTACTGATCAATCATTCTTTATTTGGGATCACAAGATACCGTCTCCAGCTCTGTTCTCAGGGGAGAGAGAGAAAAACTTTTGGCTTCATGCAAGGAAAGCAGCAGAAGTCTTTCTTTCTCTCCCCCAAACTCCGCCAGAAATGAGTCTTTGTGAGACTTGTTGTGCCGGCGCAGCCTCTTGGAGCAGGATGCCTTGCAGGGTCCCAAAGACTCATTTCTGGCAGAGTTTGGGGGAGAGAAAGGAAGACTTTTGCTGCTTTCCTTGCATGCAGCCAAAAGCAGAAGAAGAAAGAAGTGGAAAGAAGCAGCCCGAGTGCTTGGGATGCATGGGGCAAGTTCCCCCCCTCCGCCCTTTCCTCCCTCTCCTCACTACCTCATGGTGTCTGCAATGCAAGCGACGCAAGCCTTGTGTTCCCACGGGCCATGTGGGCTGCGCAGCCTTGTGTTCCTGCGCAGCTTGGATTAATTGCTTTGGGGTGACATTTCTCTGCAGACCACCAAAACTTTCTCGCGGACCAACAGTGGTCCCCGGCTCACTGGTTGTGGCAATCACTGCCCTCGACTGGCCTTTATTTCCGTGTTTTGCAGGAAGTGCACACTGACCAAACCGGTTGTTACACTGGTTGAACCCCACCCCTGTCATTTACCCAACCCTTCAACATGGTGAAGAGGAAGATGCTATCACACAACTGGAGACACACCAACCACACAATACATCCCATACTCCCCAAAGACCCAGAAAACAGGTTTTTTTTTTCTTGCTTTTTTGGAATAGATGCTCCCGTTAAAGGGAGGGAGGCATCTGCCAGGGACCAGGGCCGTGGTTTTGACAGAAGTGGCCTGGATGTTTTTAATCTCCCAAATCTTCTACAGATAATCCTCAAGTGACGACCCCAACCCAATTTATGTTGCCAAGTGAAACCTTTGTCCAACGAGCTTGCCACCTTTTATGACTTTTCTTGCCACAGCTGTTAAGTGAGTCATTGCATTCGTTAAGGTGGGCGACCCAGTTGTTAAGTGAATTTGGCTTCCCTTATTGACTTTGCTTGTCAGAAGGTCACAAAAGAGGAACACGTGACTCTGGAACAGTGCAGTGGTCATAAATGCGATTCATTTGCCAAGCGTCCTAATCTGGATCACATGACCCTGGGGATGTTGCAACAATCGTAAGTGTGAGAAACTTTTCAGTGCCATTGTTACTTGGAACCGTCACTAAATGAACTGCTGTCATCATATGAAGCTGTCATACGCCTTTTTAACTCGGTTTAAGTCTTTTGAAGGAGGATTTCTTTTTCTGTCCCTGTGTTGCAGCAAACGGGCCTCCTGTTGCCCTATTACTATTAAAAACGTGTTCATAATAAAGATACGGGATAATATCCTTAAAAAATTCCATTAAAAAGGTTTATTTCTTTTTGCGGCCGCAATACCTGCTTTGACCACCGGATGGCACAGGTTTTTTTTTGTCTCATACAATTAATATTGAGGCCAAAGCTGCAACATTCTCGCTGAGGGACAGAAAATGGTGCCATCCTGTGGTCCAAGAAGGAATAGCAGCCACAAAGAAGAAATAAACCGTCTGAATGGATTTTCAAAGGTTATTATGCTGTAGATTAACACCTTATTAATATTAATATGATAACATGAGACCGAGCGCTGCAAAAGAGCATCAGAAACAGAAATCCTGCTTCAAAAGCCTGAAACCGAGGTAAGAAGGCTAGGATAGTTTTAGTGGTATCGGTAGGAGGCAGAAAACAGTGACATGCTGTGGCCAAAGCAGGTATAGCATCCTCAAATAGAATTAGGGTTAAGTTTAGGGTTAGGGTAAAGTTAGTGTTAGGGATTAGGGTTTGTGTTATAGTTATGGTTAGGATTAGGGTTAAGTTTAGGGTGAGGGTTGGAAGGTACCTTGGAGGTCTTCTGGTCCAACCCCTTTCTTACATAGGAACCTGTATAGCATTTCAGACAATCTCTTGTCCAATGTCGTCTTAAATACTTCCAGTGATGTAGCACCAACAACTTCTGGAGGCAAGTTGTTCCACTGATTAATTGTTCTAACTGTCAGGGAATTTCTCCTTAGTTCTAAGTTGCTTCTCTCCGTGATTAATTTCCGTCCATTGCTTCTTGTCCTCCCTTCAGGTGCTTTGGAGAATATTTTGACCCCCCCCCCACTTCTTTGTGGCGACCCCTTAGATATTGGAAGACTGCTCTCAGGTCAGCCCCTAGTCCTTCTTTTCATTCAACTAGACATACCCAATTCCTGCAACCATTCTTCACATGTTTTGCCTTTATGATGCCTTTATGATGTATGATGGTTGGATCATGTGGTTGCCATTCAGATTTTCCCAGCCAGCTTCCTATTTGCAAAGTCACTGGGGGAAGCCAGATTCGTCTAACAATCTAATAATTCACTTATAACAACTGCAATGGTTCAGTTAATAATCCATGCCAAAAAGGTCATAAAATTGAGTGTGGCTCACTTAACAACAGTCTTGCTTAGCAATGGAAATTCTGGCCACAATTGTGGTCATAAGTCAAGAACTACCTGTAGTTCTGTATCAAGGTTAACTTCCCTGTTGGTATCCTGCTCACCATACGAGCGTCTTCCACATTTCCTGAAATATGGAAGATGCTCTTCTGGTCTGAATTGGAACCTGGTACTTTCATCCCCATGAAGTGCCAGCTGGGACCTCTTGCTCCAAGCACCCTCATTTGCAAATTGTCATGTGGGAAGAAATATCCATCTGGCTCAGTTCCAAGCCGGGAGAAAGACACTGGAAATATGGAGGCTGATTGGAAAGATGGTTCAAGGGTGAAGCAGAACGACATGTGGCTCTGGAAAGCCGACCACATGCAGTTGAGGGTGGGTTTTTTTGTATACCTTCTCTGAGCTTTGCACTTGAGCTTCCTGTTCCTGTGCAAGAACATGTTTTCTATTGGTTGTTGTAGGGGTTATGTAGGGGTCATAGCTGGCTCTGTGAGTTGTCTTGAGCTGTCTGGTTTGGTTGAAGTTTGGACTGCTGAGTGAAAGAGGCTTGTGTTCTGAAAGGGTGTTGGGCAATTCCTATTATGGCTAAATGGCTGTCCTGGTTTGGATTTTGAGTGAGGGGTGCTGGTCTGATGAAGTCAGAGAGCACCCAGGACCCCTCATGTCAACCCTGAGCTACAAATATTCTCCTTTATTAGTACTGATGATGTTACCTAGTTGGGTAATGAAATGTCTGCCAGAAAACAACCAAGTCCAAAGAGCACCAAGGATCGCACAGTCCTCCTCCTTCTTTCTGAAAACTCCCCTCATTTCTAGCACTGATGATGTTACCTAGTTGGGCAACAAAATGTCTGCCCAGAAAACCACCAAGCTCAACTAGCACCAAGGACTTCACGGTTCGATCCTGAGCCACAAATATTCTTTTCCGTTGATACCTCGATCTCTGGGTTTCTAATAAAGTCTGTGTTTGCAGCTAACTCTTTCCCCTGCTGGAAGGCTGAATTTCAAAGGGTACATAATGAATTGGTCCTCATTTTACCGACCTCGGACAGATGGAAGGCTGAGTCAACCTTGAGCCCTGTTGAGGATTGAACTGCTGGCGGTCAGCAGAATTAGCCTGCAATACTGCATTCTAACCACTGCGCCATTGCTATGATCCACATTCAAAATTCAGACAGTCACATGACTACACATATTTTCCACTGTCTGCAGTGTCCCATGTCTCATATTTTATGATGGTTTTGCAAAAAAATGGCATTTACTTCCAGTTGTCAGGAAAAACTGACCCATGACAAACCAGGGGTTTGCTTTATGACTTGCTTAAAAATTAACCAGAAAAAAGACCATAGAACTTTTTGAGGCTTTTCGACTGTCAAGACTTAATGATCGCAATGGGAAGGCTCCATGACGGTCGTAACTTGAGGACTTTGGAGCATTTGGCAAAAGTAGCGGTATTCTAGGTCAGCCATTTTAACACTGAATGTGATGTAAAGTTGCTTCATTTTTGGCCCTGCTATTGGCAGAGATTCTAATGTAGAAACAAAGCAGGAAGTTAAGAGTCCAGAGAAGTTGATGGGAAAATGTTTATTATGGAAGATGTTATAAGTACACACGTACGTGGAGATTTGTCTGCATCCTGAAATCAACACTGGGATTTACATGCAGAATTAATAAACTGTTACATAATATTTAAGGACATGTAACATCCCAGAGAAGTATCGCTTGGCTCAACAGAGCAAAGAACTAAAGGATCAGATTTCCTTTATTTAAACTTTTCAAGATACCTAAACCACGAATATATCTATATATATAAAAATAGCCTTTTATATTTCTTCTCCCACTCATTCATTTAGGAAAATTTCACAAGGAAGAATTTTACCTACCTGCCTAAGAACCCACCCAAATCAACTCTGGTGGTGTTAAAAGTTTATTTTGTAAGACTAAGCATAGCTGTATCTGGATTAAATAAAAAGGTGGTTTTGCAAAAATTTGGATTTTGATAACGCAGCGGTACAAAATATGAATTGCACCTTCAGGCACCTGCAGTTTCACTTCTGGCACAATTGAGTCCACAATCTTTACTCAGTCAGAGAATTTTAATGCCAACTTGAAAAAAAATAGTTGAGAAAAAAATGTATATTAAAAAAAATGTTTTGAGGACTAACAGGTGAATCAAACAACAGGAAGCATAGTTTTCTGCATCAGGCACCACTGCCAGCCAAACACAAAGCATAAGAAAACCCAAATGCAAACAGAAAAGCAACATTAAAATATAAATTTTAGCAGTTGGTAAAACTTCTAAACAGTTTAGCTACTGGATTTTTTAAAAAATCCCCCATTTATGTAACGCTAGCAATGCAAGGAAAATGGTACCAAGCATCCATGTTTCGAAGAATCAAATTCAGTAGTTAGTAGATTGATTTATTGACTATCGATGTACAATCATATGTAAAATTAAGAACCCACCAAAATCAACCCTGGTGGTGTTAAAATTTGACTTGGTAAGACGGAGCGCTGCTGTATTCCGACAAATAAACAGGAGAATGCGGAGAATACAGGGCATGGAGGGAAGTGAAGAGTGTTTGTGATTCTTTGCAGAGACATCCTGACCGTTTTTAAGATTCTTTTCTCATAGCATTTTCCTCTTCTCAAACTCCTGGGAGGATTAAGAAAAAGAGAAAAAGGAGGTTTTTAACCAAAGCTGCACAGTGGTTAGGATGGTGAGTTCAGCTTAGCAAGCTCGCGTTTGAGACTCTGAGTGTTGTCCTTGGATGGGGTGAGCTCCCGTCCTTTGCTCCAGCTCCTGCCGGGAGCATGAAAGGAGCCCTCAAGTGGGCATCCCCAGGCAACGGTGATGTTATTGGCTAATCCTTTCAACCCGGAAGTGCCTCAGAACAACCACCAAAGCTGCAACAAATTCTTCCCAATCGTCTTCCTTTCCCATTTCTCTTCTTCGTCCCAGACTGTCTCTGCCTGGCCTGGCATGCAAATAGCACCTTGTTAAAATGCTCTGATCTCACAAGAAGGCGGGTGAGTGTAACTGCAGGGGACCGAGGCTGCCAAATGTGAATCCTTAGTTGATCCGGAGAGCTACAGCAGCTCTCGATAAGCTGCACAGCCTGGTTAATGTAATTCTGTAAAATGCCCCTTTATTTTCTGTGCTAAGGACAGCTAACAATAAAATAACATAAAAGGGTAACATGTCTGTCTGTTCTGTTGTTCTGTTCTGTTCTATCCTATCTATCTGTCTGTCTGTCTATCTATCTATCTATCTCTATCATCTATTTAATCTATCTATCATCTATCTATCTCTATGTCTCTATCATCTCTCTCTCTCTCTAATCTCTCTATATCTCTCATTTATCTATCTATCATCTATATCTATCATCTATCTATCTATCTATTTATTTATTTATCTATATCTATCTATCTATCTATCTATCTATCTATCTATCTATCTATCTATCTATCTATCTATCATCTATCTATCCATCCATCATCTCTCTATCTCTCTATCCATCCATCCATCCATCCATCCATCCATCATCTATCTCCTCTCTATCTCTCTCTCTATCATCGATCTATCATCTGTACCTACCTATCTAACCATCATCTACCTATTTATTTTCTCTCTCTCCACCCCACCCCCCACCTACCTACCTACCAATCACCTACCTACTTATCATACATCCATCTCTCCATGCATCCCTCCATCTCATCCTGGCATCGCCTCATTTTAACCTCGCAAGAAACATGTGAGCTAAACCAGGAAAGGCCCCTTGCAGGATAGAATAAGGGCTGGGACACACGCAATTCACTCAACACTGTCCAACTAAGTCTGCATTACTATTAGTATTACTAATCCTCCCATCCTTCCTTTCACCCATCTCCTCCCACTTGTGACGGTATGACTATAACTCTGTCGCTTCTATCCTTACGATTTTTATTAACCGTTTCCTAGTATGATTTGATTGCTTATTGTACCCTATGACTATCATTGAGTGTTGTACCTGATGATTCTTGACTCTCAATGAATGTATCTTTTCTTTTATGTCCACTGAGAGTATTTGCACCAAGACAAATTCCTTGTGTGTTCAATCACACTTGGCCAATAAAGAATTCTATTCTATTCTGTTCTATTCTAATTCTATTCTAATTCTATTTTATTCTATTTCTATTTCTATTTCATTTCATTTATTTTATTATTCTATTCTATTCTATTCTATTCTATTCTATTCTATTCTATTCTATTCTATTATTCTATTCTATTCTATTCTATTCTATTCTAATTCTAATTCTAATTCTATATTTCTATCCTATCCTATCCTATCCTATCCTATCCCTATTTCTTTTCTATTCTCTGTCCATTTCCCCCCCCACCTAAGAAAGAAGTAGAGCAGACTTCACAATGGCCAAGATTTGGATTCTGTCCCAAAGCAGCCTCGTTTATTCAGGTTTTCATGACTAACCTTGTACATCGTGGATCCAAGCTGGGCAGGAGACATACTGACAACCACCCCAGCATTCTGCAGGGCTGCAATCTTCTCTTTGGCTCCACCTTTTCCACCAGCAATGATGGCTCCTGCGTGGCCCATTCTCCTGCCCGGAGGTGCAGTGACTCCGGCTATAAACGAGACCACAGGTTTGGAGTTCGAACCCTGGGAGAGAGAGAGAGAGAGAGAAAAAGAAAGAGCCACATTTCAGAAAGCCAAGCAGAATTACAATCGGCCCGGGGGAGAGTAATTCACAAGCACGGTCAGAGAATAAAGGATGCATTTAAGCCCTCAGAGAAGGATGCCAGAGCAGCGGCTTAGAGTTTAGGAGCCCAGAAAACTGGAGCAGAAATGTGGTGCTGAGTATAAGCCGGTCATGAAAACTCCATAAAAGCCGAGCTGCAAAGACAGAGAACAGCTTTTGTTGGAGATATTCGAGGGCAAAACGGGCATTGCGTGGCCCCCTAAACGGTGCTGAGTGTTGTAGTTTGCCGGCAGCAGAGTC
Organism: Notechis scutatus; assembly: GCF_049901735.1. Taxonomy (NCBI): domain Eukaryota; kingdom Metazoa; phylum Chordata; class Lepidosauria; order Squamata; family Elapidae; genus Notechis; species Notechis scutatus. Next base: position 7,977,961 of record NC_142012.1, read on the forward strand.
GGACAGTGGGGGAAGAACGGGGACCAGTCCAGGAGTCTGTAGAGGACTCGGGCGAGGGTCCTGTGTACGATGCAGAGATGGGGCCAGGACCATCTGGGAGTGGGGGGCTGACTCTGGAGCCTCCGGAGTCTGGCAGCAGCGAGGCCGAGGAACAAGGGGAGCCTGTTCCCAGTGCGCGTGTGAGCAGAGCTGCTAGAAGGCGAGAACAGCTGAAACAAAAGGGGCAACTCGGGAGTAAGGCTGGGAGATGATTGTCCCTCCCTTAAGGGATAAAAGTCAGACCTCAATGACGAAACTTTTGGAGGAAGCAAAGTACTTCGATCAGTTCCGAGTCCTCCTTGAAGCTCTGTGTACTTCGGTGGTTTTTTTTTCTTGTACTTTGGTTGGTTTCGTTTATAGTTCATTGGATACTTCTGTTTTTTGGCAGCATTCCACAAAACTGAAAGAAGTGTCCTTATCTTGGGGGATGTTTAAGATTAGTTCTGGCTGGGAACAATTCCCAGTGTTGCAATGAAATAGATTTTGCTTTTAAAACAAGTTTGTGATTAATTACGTTTGTTCAAACTTGGGTCACAACACTGAGTTCCAACTGAGCCCGTTAGTGCTATTTGATAGAATGGCGGCTCCCCCCATATACACACGCACATGCCAGAATTCAAGCTATTTTAGCTAGTTATTTCATCATTCTTTTTGAAACAGAGGATAGCAAACACGGAGTAGCTGAGCCATGAAAAGCTGCAGGAGAGAAGAGCTGAAGGAACGCTTAAATAGGCTGGTCTCAGCTCTACATGGCTTAGAGCCATGTTATTTGAAGGTTTATCTACCTGACTCACCCAGTCGTTATCTACCTCAGTGGTCCCCAACCTTTTTGACGCCGCGGCCCGGTACCGGCATCAGCTGGGCGCCGCGGCCCGGTACCGGCATCAGCTGGGCGCCGCCATCTTTTTATGAAAAAGTGCTTCCGGTGACCTCACGAAGCTGCGTTTTCATCAAAAAGATGAGCGCGCATGCGCTCGTGAGCTTTTCCGGGTAGAAATGGCTTTCTACCCGGAAAAGCTCACCGGAAGCGCTGGCGCCGCCATCTTTTTTTGATGAAAACGTGCTTCCTGTGAGCTTTCTACCCGGAAAAGCTCACCGGAAGCACTTTTTCATGAAAAAAAGATGGCGGCGCCCAGCAAGCCAGCGGCCCGGTAGGAGTTGTTCCGCGGCCCGGTACCGGTCCGTGGACCGGTGGTTGGGGACCCCTGATCTACCTGACCCACCAAAGCAGGGAGGCATGGGATGGTATGGGACCCCTCTCTTCAGAAGGTCCACCTGGTGGGACCAAGAAGCAGGGCCTTCTCTCTGGTGGCTCCCTTCTTATGGAACATCATCCCTGGTGAGATAACATGGACCCCAACTTTGTTTCACAAGACCTGTTCTGACCAAGGCTTATGGAGATACTAACAAACACACGTTAGTCCCCAAACCCTTTTTTCATTATTTCAACGGCTGTGAATTTTAGTCATTCACAGCCCATAACGGGTCTCAAACAGTTGGTGAATAGTCCCATGAAAGTCTGCCAAAGTCCTTCAGGATAAGTCTGAGATAAGCATGCATCTTTATCTTCCTTGAAATGTTGCCAATGACTAAAATGTCCAATTAGTTATACGAGGCCAAAATGGAACACAAATTCAGCACCGAGCTTCAGGTTTCAACCAACCAGTACGAACAAAATTGCTTCCTGCAAAGATTCCTGTCCCTTTGCTCCTCCTTTTATGTCTTATGGGAGGGGCCAATCACCTCCAAGCCTTACTCCCAAGTTGCCCCTTTTGTCTTAACTGTTCTTGCCTTCTGGCAGCTCTGTGCATGCGCGCACTGGGAACAGGCTCCCGCTATTCCTCTGCCTCGCTGCTGTCAGATTCTGGAGGCTCCGGAGTCAGCACATCACTCCCAGATGGCCCAGGCCCCATCTCTGTATCAGACGCAGGACCCTCGCCCGAGTCCTTCACAGACTCCCGGACTGGTCTATGTTCCGCAGCTCCATAGGCTGCTGACGGATCACAACAAGGCTCTGAGGTCATGGTTCTGCCCATGAGCCTGGGAACTCCAGAGGGATACAGAGCCCATCAAATAGCTTGTCTGATTTTTGTCACCAGAGAAGTTGGGGTTTGTTGGTTTTCATTTTTGTTTTTAACTGGGATTTTACCTTTGTATGCCGCCTGGAATTGGCTGAGTTGGGCGGCCATTTTTTTTTTTAAATAAACAAACAAACAAACGGGCAAGTTGTCAAACGTTAATGACAGAAATAAAAGGGCATTTTTCTGGCTCACTGTGTGCTAATAATGACTAGACTGATATGCTAACCTGATTTGCAGCATGAATGGATTTTAACAAGTTGTTAAAAACATTTAAAACAACAAAAGAGCAGAGATGGCAGGGAAAATAAATTCAGATGAGAACAAGAGAATGGGAGGGAGGGAAAGAGAAAGGAAGGAAAGAAAAAAGAAAGAAAGAGGGAGGGAGGGAGGGAGAAAGGAAGGGAGGGAGGGAGGGAGGGAGGGAGGAAGGAAGGGAGAGTCAACCTCACCAAAGAACAAAATAAGAAAAGATTGTCTTCTTATTCTCTGGAAAATTGTGTGCAAAAAAGCACATTTTCAGATTGAATTTCACCTTTTCCAGTCATCCTTCTATACAGGGATATAAAAATCTCCCCGAATGGAAAGACATTTCTGGAACATTCCCACTTACAGAGTTATTTTGTTTAAGGAAGTCCGCGGCGTCTTCTTCGGCATTCCCACCGATCTCCCCTATCAATATGATCCCACTAGTGTGGGGATCCTTCAGGAAGACATCCAGGCAGTCAATAAAATTTGTCCCGTTAAAGGGATCCCCTCCAATCCCTGTAAAGAAATAAAATTGGATTAAAGAGCCACGAAGGTGCGATAATAGCCATTCGGAAGCCACTGAGGAGTTTGCTTTCTTTTAAAAACCAACCACTGTAAAAGGATTTAGCGTTGAATAACTGTTGTGATTTTTCAACTGCTTATTTTGCAAGAAATTCCTAATCATTCTGGTTTGGGCAAAATATAAACACGGATAGTCCTCGACTTACCACAGTTCGTTTAGTGACTGTTTGAAGTTACAAGGGAACTGGAAAAAGCGACTTCTGACCACTTTCCACACTTATGACTGTTTTAGCATCCCTGTGATCAAGTTTTGAATGAACTGGTTCCTGTTTGTGATGGTCGCAGCATCCCAGGGATCATGTGATCCCCTTTTGCGACCTTCTGACGAATGAAGTCAACGGGGGAAGCCTTCACAACCGTGTGACTAACTGAACAATTGCAGCAATTCACGTGACAATTGTGTGGAGACAAGTCACAACACGGGGCAAAACTCTTAACAAAATGTCTCGGTCAGCCACAAACCTTGAGTTCAATTGCGGTTGTAAGTGGAGGATTACCTGTATGCCACACACACACACACACACACACACACACACACACACACACACACACAATCATCCAGATGGGAAATCTTCCATTCAAGGTTAAGAGAATCCTTCCTCCCTTGTTGTTCCTTAGAAGTTTTTTTTAGCAAGTAAAAAAGATATATATTTTTTGTAAAATGAGGTTGTACTACGTGAGCCTTTGGAAGTTGTCCCTGGAGGCTTTCCAAGAAGAGACTGGACTGCCATCGGTCAGAAACGGTGTAGGGTCTCCTGCTTGGGTGGTGGGGGTTGGACTAGATGACCTACAAGGTCCCTTCTCTTAATGGCAGGTTAATTCTGGTATAGAAAAACGGCCCAATTTAAAATCCGGCCAGAATTGAAACAGAATGGAACTCAAAGGAGCGCAGAGGAATTGTAGAATAAAACAGATTTCACTGTTTTCACAGCCAGATCAGTGGTGGTATGCTACCAGCTCGGCTTACTGGCTCCGCTGAACCGGTAGTAAAAAAAAAACCCCAACAAACCGGTTCCTCCGACAATCACCGGAGAGGATAAAAGTAGCAACAAGCACACGGGCGGGCGGGAGGATCGCTCCTAGCTTTTTGTTTCTTCCTCCTCTCAGCTAATTGGCACGTTAGGGGCAGGTGCCCCTGCGATCACCCACCAAACCGGTAGCAAACAAGGTAGGAACCCACTACTGAACCAGATGAATACCGGACCTGCAAAAAAAATGAACTACTCAAATGTTCTCTGGCTAACCATTTATTCAGAGAACTTAAATCGAGTGTGGATTTAATTTCTCCTCGACCGAAGGGGTGCCGGAAACCTCTGAATGAATTTGTTAAAACTCATTATAGCAGGGGTGTCCAACCTTGGCAACTTTAAGACTTGTGGATTTCAACTCCCAGAATTCCTCAGCCAGCTATAGCTGGCTGAGGAATTCTGGGAGTTGAAGTCCACAAGTCTTAAAGTTGCCAAGGTTGGACACCCCTGCATTACAGTATAAATGGATGCTTTGTTAAACTTTTCATTTCATTGACTCAAGTCCACTTTGTGTGAACCTTTGAGAGCCTCTTCTCCGTCTTACTGCCACCCTGAGGAATGCAGCGAGTGGGCCTCATACGCCAAAGGTCTGCCTTTGCTGTCCTATAAATAGAAGGCATTTATGTCATCCGATCCCCCCATGGGCAATTGTGTAGGGTAGCAGGTTACACGCAGGAGAACTAACGAAGTCCAGAACTTCACGTCAGCACCAAAAAGCAGGACAAGAAGCCATGGGTAGAAACTAATCGAGAAGAGAAGCAACCTAGAACTAAGGAGAAATTTCCTGACAATAGAACAATGAATCAGTGGAAAAAACTTGCCCCCGGAAGTTGTGAATGCTCCAACACTGGAAGTTTTTAAAAAGATGTTGGATAACCCTTTGTCTGGAGTGGTGTAGGGTTTCCTGCCTTCGCAGGGAGTTGGATTGCCCCTTCCAAAATTCTGTTATTCTGTTAAATCCTATCAACCTTCAGATAATTAGAGTTTCTAATCAGAAACTTTTATTCAGGAGCAGAGGCATCAGGAGCAAATGAAATGAAACTCTGCAATTTTAACGTTGCCCTTCTTCGGAACTGGCTTCAGATATTATTTTGTCACGAAGTCAAAACTCGGGAGGATACCCATTCTTCCATTTTAACCCTTCTGGTTAAAGAAATACACTCAGAATATTTTGTGAAAGCATCTACGGGGATTCCCAAAGATGCGTTGTTTTTTTTTTCAAGAGGCAACTGGACTTTTCTTGATTTTTTCCTCCCCCTTGAAAACATGTCGCTTCTTCGGTTCTTGGATGAGAAGTGAAGCGTCTTCAAGGGGGAAGAAAAACCCAAGAACCTCCATCGGCATCGATGGGGCAATGCACAGTTCACTCCCCAATCATCAGAATTCTTCCCCTGACGTGGCTCAATTTCCCCCCCTTAATTCTCTTTGCAAAATACACATTTAAGAGAGAAGGGAAGAGGGGAAGGGTGTCTACGTGGTTTCTACAATCGTATGTGTGTGTGGTCTTACACATGAACTGAGCCTCTTTCAAACCCACCAACACAGAAGGACTGTCCCAATCCGACTTCAGTTGTTTGATGGACGGCTTCGTAAGTCAAAGTGCCAGATCTGGATACAATACCTGGAAAAGAAAAGAAAAATGAAAAGGGGAGAATGAAGTATCAAGCTGATAATTGGTTTCACTGTTTCTACGATGCAAAGGATGAGCCAAACAATTTCAGAATTATTCTTGGGCGTTTTCATCGTGTGTGTATTGACTTTCTGG